>NW_026068217.1:238293-245936 GCF_014885135.2 Alexandromys fortis
TATTCTCTATTTAGCCTGGTGATATCTATAGTAGTTTGCGGGGGTGACGATGTGTAATATACCTTGATTCTAATTCTTTTGATACTGATTCTGGCTCCTTATGAAAACATTTCCAAAAAAAAAAAGAAATTCAAAAATAATACACATCAAGAGAATTCCATTTCATTCTTTTCAGAGAATATCTGGCACACTAAGAATAGGAAAAGCCAAGGCTCCTGAATCCAGTTGATATAATAGTCACTTTCAAAAAACCTGAGGGGAAAAAAAGGAGTGAAATGTGCCTCAGCCCACTGACAGACAAGTGGAAGGCAAGTGATTGAAATGAAAGCTAGTAATACACTGGCCTAACAGATTACTGCCTTATTCTTTTCTGTGGTGTTGCTGGGGACTGAACCCAGGGCTCTGGCCATGACAGACAAATCTACTACACACATACATCCCCAGCCATTTTACCACTAGGAACCAATTCTTCTGAACTATCTCCTGTACTGTGGCTGATTTTAATGTCGAAGCCTGCCATGATTGAGACAGACTCATAAAATCTAGCTTGCTGGGGCTGGAGAGATGGCTCAGTGGTTAAGAGCATTGCCTGCTCTTCCAAAGGTCCTGAGTTCAATTCCCAGCAACCACATGGTGGCTCACAACCATCTGTAATGGGGTCTGGTACCCTCTTCTGGCCTGCAGGCATACAGACAGAACATTGTATACATAATAAATAAATGAATATTTAAAAAAAATCTAGCTTGCTTTCATCTCCTGAATAAATGCTGAGATTAAGTATTAGATTACTGTACCAATACATGCACTAAGACCATTTTTAATTCATTTTTCTTTTTGGGGGGAAGGGTGGTTCTAGACAGGGTTTCTCTGTGTAGCCTTGGCTGCCCTAGAACTCAATCTGTAGATCAGGCTGGTCTCAAACTCAGAAATCCACCTGCCTCTGCACCACCACTGCCCAGCTTATTAATTTTTCTTAAATCTGAGATGTGATTATAGTATCTAACTCAAGTTAGTGAATGATAGAAGGCTTAGAAGTGGCAGAGTATCATGCAAGTGTTGGCTGTTATTATGTTAATGATTCTCCAAACTATAAGTGTTATTTGACAGATCAACCATATTAAAATCATTACGGAAAAAACATCTAGGGACTACGGTACAGGCGACAGGACTGCTACTGTCCTTGTTTGTGAAACTCTTTCCCCTTTGCAAAGCTCTTCACTGTTCGTTCTTCCTGTCTGAGCAGTGAACCCAAGTCCTGCAGACCACAGGTTTCCTCCATGCGCTGAACACTAATCCGCCTCACCAAGGAGTTTAAGGGACATAGTCCTTGATTCGGATTTAAGAAAGCCTTTAAAATTAAATGGCACTATGCCTCTGAACAACGGAATACACTCTTAGCTGGTTTCTGGCACCTCAGGCATCCTCTTTAAATATCCTGAGCAGGTCCTTGCCAGCCTTAAAGTTCAGACCAAAGTGGATCAAGTATCCTATTACCATGAGCCTCTCACAGCCTCCCAGGAAGGCTAATGGACACAAGAGTTAACTGCATAGGAGAAACAGCGCTGCCACCAAAACTTAAGGAATGCCTTTGGGCTGAAATACCCAAACCTTTGTGGCTTCTGTCCAAGCTCTGATGGCATCAGCTTACTTATGAAAACTGGATTAGTTCTCTCGCTGCCCTCTTGATGACTTCAACCTTTACCTATCCTCTCCCAGACTCACACCTCTGCCTGCACTAGCTTTTCTTCTGAGGACTCCAAAGCAGGGAAGAGCCTTCCCTACGCATCCCACTTATTCCTCTATATAATGCGCACCTTTTTCTCCACGTCCCAGGAATACTCAAGCTTTGCCTAAGGACAAGGTCAAGTATCACTACATACATCAGTACAGCTAAATTAAAAAATGACAACTGTAGCCAGGCGGTGGTGGCACGCGCCTTTAATCCCAGCATTCTAGGCAGAGGCAAGTGAATCTGTGAGTTGGAGGCCAGCATGGTCTGTCTACAAGAGCTAGATCCAGGACAGCCTCCAAAGCTCCAGAGAAACCCTGTCTCGGAAAAAAAAAAAAAAATGACAACTACCAAACTTGCAGTGACAATTTGTGCCTCAAAAACCCAGGTTTATCCACCCTTTGCTGATAAGCCAATTAAAACAGCCACATTAATAGAAAAGAAAAGCAGAAAGACACTGATTTAATGTTATCCCCATAAGACACAAAGAAATCCAGTGGCCCTCCAAATCCATCTTCAGAAAGCTGCCCACCACTGAGCCATCTTTGTCTGTGTTAGGTGTAACTTTGCAGGAATATAGCCCAAGCTTTTCTTCTCCCAGCATGAAATTCCTGTTTTAATCATCTGATAGCTAAAATACCTCCTTAGTATATATATATTCATTTCTGCCAGTAGGTTTTTCTACCCCCCAATACTGGTGAGGATGCAGAAAAACTGACCACATTCCTAGCAGGAATGTGAAATGGTGAGCACCTTTGGAAAGCTGTCTGGGGATGCCTCAAAAGGTTAAAACATGGGATGGCTCAGTTGCAAAATGCTTGCAAGCCCAATTCTAGGTGTCTTACCCAAGACCCATGTGGTCAAACCAAGACTGACACCCCCCCCCCAAAAAAATCCATAGCAGCTTTTGTAAAAGCCTCAAACTGGCAACAACCCAGATAGCATTCAATGGTTGGATTCAACTACGATACACCCATACTGTGAAAAAGTATCCAGCAATTCAGAGGAATATACTGTTGGTACATGTACCAACTTGGATAACTATTAAATGAACGTTGAGTGAAAAAGTGCATCTCCATAAGTTACACTCTATTAATCTGTATATGCCATGCTTTTGCAATGACAAGTATTAAAAGTAGACACAGGTCAGAAATCACTGGGGATTAAAAGTGGAGGGCATGATTAGAATCAAGTAACAGAGAGGAGAAGTCTTAGTGGTGATCAAACAATCCTCTATCTTTGCTAGAGGTAGTGGTTATACAAATCTACCTATGATAAAACGCTAGAGAACTAACCACCCTTTCCACCAATGTCAAATTCCTACTTCTGACTTTGACCTATAATTATGTGCTATGCAGCCACTGGGAAAAACTGAATTTCTGTACAATCTTTGTAATTTCCTAGAAATTTGAAATTATTGCAAAATATTAATTTTTAAAAAACCACTAAGTTAGAATATCAAATCTTAAATCCTAGCACTTGGGAGGCAGAGGCAGGTGAATCTCTGAATCAGAGGCCAGCTTGGTCCAGATGAGTTCCAGGACAGCCAGAGCTACACAGAGAAACCTTGTCTCGAAAACCAAAAACAAAAAAACAAAAAACAAAAACAACTCTTTATTGAAATCTCCCAGTTTCAAGGACAGTTAGTTCTGCTAAACGCTCAGAGGAACCAAGCCCACTGGTGCCACGTGGTCTGACTGCCAAATTACACCCGTGATTCCATTTTCTTTCTTTCCACCAGGACTGTTGCTTTGCAAGTCACAACAAAACCAGTGAGTTTGGAAAAAATAATTTAAATTAAAAACAAAACAGGAAGGTACAAGAAAAAGAGAAGTACTTTACCAGCAAGCAAAGGATGACTAGTAACCTGTGAGTGGACAGAAAGGAAATGACAGGGCAGAAATCAGCGGGAAATTTACTCAAATGACCTTGTAAAATCAACATGAGTTGGAGGGAAGGAAAAAAAAAACTGTTAGTGGAACCTGTGGGGTTTCTGGCTATTTTAAAGCTGCCCCAAAAGGAGCTGGGGTGACTGAGTGGGAGAGCGCTCAAGCATAAAATACCTACGGGTTGATTCCCCAGCACATCAAAAATAAATTACCCCAACAAATCAACTTCCCTTGCCAATTCAAACCAACGGACTAGACAAGTCAGGAGACGAATATCTATCCTTCTACAGGGCAGAAAGGAAGCAAGTGAAACAGCCACTCCTCCAGAGGCCCCATTTCTGAAGCACTGCCAATAACTACAAAGCACTGAAACAAAAAGGTATTGAGCTCACCCAGGCATGGCTGCCTAGACTGCTCTAAAATCTAAGCCTACAATGCAACTCCCTATTCAAGAAGCATTGATAATGCAGAAACAAAGCAACTTTGCCAGTGTGGCCTTAAAAACAAGTACAATGTATCCATACAAAAGAAAAAGAGATTGTAAACCCCAGACACAGTCTATTTCAAACTGTCCCTGGGTCATCATATCCAAGAGTTTAGAGAATCTGATTGGTGGCTATGAGACCTACATTCTAGTCCCAGTTCTACCACAACCTTGAGAGTTCAGTGACTTTCAACGTGTCATCTATTATCATACTGCTAGTTCAATAACCTTGAACATCTCCATCCGTAAAACTGGACTAGCCAATCATTTCAAGGCTCAAGGCTAAATTGTGTTAAGTAAAATTTGACTTGGTGCAAAGGGAGAAAAAACTGTTTCCTCCATTCTTACCCCCAACCAGAGTTAATTCCTTAACTGTAAGAGGAGAACTGCAATTATGGGAAGGTGAACAACACAATGTCCCACTGTCTTTCAGCAGCTGCACGCATCTGGAAGGGCCAATCTCAAGCCAGTGGAGGTACAAGTTATTTTAAACCTTTTAAGCTAGTTGCAGGCCAACATCTACCTTCTTAGTTTTACGGGGTTAATCTCATTTCCTTGGAGCACCATGAAGAGCTAGAACCTGCCCTTTAACCCGAGGGTGGCTGGGATCTCTACTCCATCGGGATTACAAAGGTCTGTCCCATTTGAGACAACATGAGTGCTTTGTATGAGCACTGGGTTCTGGTTATCTGCACAGCAAGAAAGGGTCACCTGCCAAGTAATATTGGCTACGACGAAATATGTGGCTGTACAGTTCTCTCACTCCTAGCTGGAGAGGTAGGCTAGCCTCTGCTCCCTTACACGTGTGATAATATCTAAAAGATGCCCTCATTCGAACTGGCCCAAATTGTGAAAGGGACCAGGATTACGTCATTCACACACTGCCAATCAATCAACTGCTTCCAAAAAAAGTCAAGCCGGCAGCAGTCACTGTGATTATCGATGGCCCTTCAAAATTACCATCCTTGAGTCCTATAGCTACAGGAACAGCCGAGTTCATCAATTACGTATCTCATCATCATCCTTCACTCCTGAAAACACATTATAAATTAATAAAGGCAGAAAGGTGTAAGTCCCATACACGCTAGTAAATTCTGTCAGGTAAGGGAGAAGCCAACTTGATAAATGACTAGGGATCCACGTGGGCCGACTAAGAAAAGAGTGCCATGTGCGTGGAGCCTTCCTCACTTTAACTAACATCCTGCTTCTCTAGCCACCCCTGAGGGTGAGGTTAGAAGCCTCCAACTCTGGGCGGCCACACCCTGTATGTGTCACAACCCTGATGCAAACCCCAAGCAAGGCCAGGAGTCCAACTGCAAGGTAGGGCAGCAGAGGCCTGTTATATAAGCTGTACAGAGCTTCACCCAGTGGGCCTCACCTTCCCACCCACAATTCTTTGGGGAGAGAGACCTCCACTCCTGAGCATTTCAAGCAACATCCTCTGGGGAAGAAATCTTTTTGTACCGGGACCAATGAAACGTGGGCGGTTTCAAATTCGTCAGAAATGGTCCAAAGACCGTGGGGGAAGGGAAATTAGCTAAATGACCTTTCAAGGTCCCTCCACTGGGGCCTAGAGATTTACAGGAGAAGTATTAGGTCCCGTCTCGTTACAGGAGATGAAGCTGCATTTCAGAAATGGGAAAAGGATTGACTCCTGGGAATCTGAACCCTTTCTCGGTGGGATCCACTCCCCAAAGGACACTATTGGTCCCTTTTTATGCTAGAAGCAGTTAGGAAGCATCAAACCCGGACAGTATCTGCCCCAACGGGGTGAGATGGACACCCCTGCTCTGCTAACCCAGGATCCCCGAGACCCAGCTGAAAACTAAGCACAACTTAGGGTGCACGGGAAAGCGTGCTTGCCAAGGCCAGCTAGGCTGTGCTAGAGCCCGAGGGCGTGAGAGCGGCAGTACAAGATTACCTCATCACGACCCGCTTTCCCTTCACGTCCAGTTTGTCCAAAGTCAGCTTGTTAGAAAGCGACATTTTGGCAACGCGGGAGGATCAAGAGGCTCGGTCCTGAGGAAGAGGAGACCACCGCGGCGGACGTGCGCTTTTGAAGCGTGCAGAACGCCGGGTTGCGGGAGGACCAGAGGGCGCCCGCCCCGCCCCTGGCTCCGCCTCTGAGCCTGCCCATGGATCCGCCCCTTCCCGGCGCTGCTCCCAGTGTACAAGCAGCAAAGCTACTATTGGTCGCCGCCCAGAAGGCCGGTCCGCTTCCATTGCTCCGAGGCTCTGTCCATCTACAAGGGACTGGTGGGACGTGCGACTTCCATTTGTCACGTCCAGCACGACGCGAGCAGCAGGGGGAACCTTCCTGACGTGGGGCGGAGTAGAAGCGTTCGCGACGGGGCCCGAAAGAAGGGAGCGGATGGCGCCTCAGGGTGGGCGTGGAATGTGTGTTGGGCCAGAGGCCACTAGTGCAGCCGTAGTGCCCAGCAGCGCATGCTCCGGACTGCCTTGGAAAAAGCAGCACCCCCACCCGGTGGAATTCCCAGGGGTCTTTTCAAAATCTTTGCAAATGCCATTTCCTTTATCTTCTGCTTTCACAGCTCCCAAATGGAATGCTACATAAGGCCTTACTTAGTAATGGAAACCTTTCAGAAGTCAAAAAAGGACCAGGTCCTCCTCGCCCTTTTATAATAAAAAGTACAGTGTAATTGCCGTGGTTACTTTATTCATTGTAATGGCGAATACGTTCAGCATGTGTCATGTTAACTAACAATGCTCATAAAACGTCTAAGTACATTCTGTTATTAAGGATAACAGATAAAGTAACTGATGGACAAAGGTTTAATGTCTTACGTACGCATGATAACAGAGCTTCTAAGTGATTATTTCAATCCTGGGCCACTGGGACTTAAACTCCTTTGTGAGTGTAGCCTAGTGGTAAAGTGCATGTGATCCGATCTCCAGCACTGGAGGAAAGTCTAAATCTCTACTGACACTAATTTGGACTAAGGATGCAAGGTAAACGCTTGCCTACGGTTCGACACGAGGCAGCTACTTAATGAAAGGCACGTGAGAAATGTAAGCCCTTCCCCCCCCTCATTCCTCTGGTTCTCATTTCCACCTCTCCCACTAGCTGACACCCAGGAGAAACTGACCAGACCACCTCTGGAAATTACTATATTATGGGAAGTAACTCAGACAATAGCATGTGTTTTCTCTCATATGCATGTGTTATATAAGCATATATATATATATGTAGATACAGGTCCACAAAGGGGGAAGGGGGGTTAAGAGAATGGGGAGGGGGGGTACAAAAAAAGGTAACAAAAGACATGTGACATGGAAGAGACAAAGAACTTCGGGCAACTGAGGAATGCTGAGAGCCTCCAATTGGTTATTCAATACTAAGTGGTCTGAAATTGTATACAATACATACAAGTAACTTTATACAGAGTGAGATGGTTTAATTACATATTTAGGTACAGAGAGAGAAAGAGAGAGAGAGAGAGAGAGAGAGAGAGAGAGAGAGAGAGAGAGAGAGAGAGAGAGAGAGAGAGAGAGAGAGAGAGAGAGAGAGTGAAAGAGGGAG
>NW_026068217.1:246265-247948 GCF_014885135.2 Alexandromys fortis
GAATGGGCAGTGACCCAACTTAGGTCAATGAGATAAAAGGAAAGCCTGCTGTGCTGAGAAACAACAGAGAACAGTGAAGCAAAGCCAGGCCTGTACATATATTGACGTGTTGCTAATTAATAGAACGTTAGGAAGTAACTATGGATGACTTCTACACTAGGCCATAAATCTCTCTCTCTCTTTTCCTCCCCCACTTCTCCCCTTTCCCTCCTCTCCCTCTCTGATCTTTCATTCTGAGGAAAGCAGCTTCCATGTATTGGGGACATTTAAATAGTTTTATGGGGTAGCCAAGATGGTGAGTCTCTCAGAGCACCTTTAAACTACCAGCATAGAACTGAGTCCTGCTGCCTGCAGTTCTATAAGGGAGCTAGCTTGGAAAGGGACTCTGGTGCCCCCAAGGCCAGCTTTCAGATGTGATCCCCCAAGTCAAGTTTTCAGATGTGTGTCACCAAGGCCAGCATGTAATTGCAATCTCAGGAGGAGCTTCAAACTAAAACAAATTTAGCTGTTGTCAAATTTCTGACTCATAGAAAGTATGAGGCAATATTTATTTTTTTTGTTATTTGTTTGTTTTTTTGTTTTGTTTTGTTTTTTGAGACAGGGTTTCTCTGTGGCTTTGGAGCCTGTCCTGGAACTAGCTCTGTAGACCAGGCTGGTCTCGAACTCACAGAGATCCACCTGCCTCTGCCTCCCAAGTGCTGGGATTAAAGGCGTGCGCCACCATCGCCCGGCCAATATTTATTGTTTTGAAGTACTAAACTTTGAGATGCTTTCTTTCTCAGAAATAGACAAGTAGTAGAGAGTTTCAGCAATGAATTTGTTCCGTGAAACAAAATAATCACCTACACATTGATAATGGTGAACACAAATTACAGAATAACTGAGCCCCTGAAGACATCAGTGGGTTGCTGAATTTACCAACCACAGCACTATGGTGCCACCTGCCTTTCTGTCGTGTGAAATAAACAAGCCTCTAGTGTGAGTGATAATTTATTGAAGATAATGCTGCTTGCAGCTGAAAACATCTCATTGCACTCTCGGGGGAATTAAATGGCATTCATATGATCAAGTATAGATGTTTGTAAATTCTTTTTTATGTGGCCTAAGCCATCCTCAAATTTATGATCCTCCTGTGTTAGCCTCCTGAGTGCTGGGATTACAGGCATATACCACCACATCTGACTACGCATCCATTTTTAAGGAGATTTTCGCATCTGCTAATATTGGAGGTAGATAGTAGAGGCTGATTCTCTCACTGAGAAATAATAGAAATAGAAATAATAGAAAAGCTGGAATTTTTGTAGGGACCAGTGCTGGAAGCTATGCCAAGGACTGAACCCATGTATTTTCCTACATGCCACGTGCTAATTCCAGAAGAGGCAACTGAGACTGAAAAGATCAATAAAGCTTCAGTTAGATTCCTAAGACTTCAGAGTCCACCAAGTAGAAGGAGCTGTGATGGTTTAGACAAGAATGGACCCCACAGGCTCATATATTTGGATGCTTAGTTCGCTTAGTTCCAGGGAGTGGAACTGTTTAAAAGGATAAGAAGAATTAGGATTTGTGGTTTTATTGAAGGAAATGTATCAGTGGGGTGGGCTCTGAGGTTTCAAAAGTTTATACCAGGCACACCCCCTCCCAGTCTTTGTCTCTCTCTCTCTCTCTCTCTCTCTCTCTCTCTCT
>NW_026068217.1:248699-426923 GCF_014885135.2 Alexandromys fortis
TCTCTCTCTCTCTCTCTCTCTCTCTCTCTCTCTCTCTCTCTCTCTCTCTCTCTCTCTCTGTCTCAATGCCAAGCACCTTCACCTCATCCAGATTCTAGCCACTGGGAATGAATCACTAAATCACTAATCCAATCCCCACTGGTCTGGAGAGTTACTGAACTTCACCTTTTTTTCTTTCATTTGGAGTTTCACCTCTTAAAAGTAAAATAGAGAAGATCTTTGACTATCAATTGAAAACCACCAGACTCTTTTCCTGACCCTTTTTTAACATAATATTTTTATTGATTAATTGGGAGTTTCATATAATACTCTTCAATCACATTAACTTTCCAGTCTTACCAGGTTCACTACCCCCATCGTTGAAACCTTCCCCACCCCCCAAAAAATAAAGAAAAAGAAAGAAAAGATACCCAGTCCAATATGTGTTACCCATATACCCACTGGAGCATGGTCAAACTCCCAGTGGACAGCCCCTTAACTGAGGTCTTCCTCATCCCCACCCCCACCGGAAACCATCATCTGTGAAAAGTGGCACTTCAGGGTCTTGTTGATGACTGCAGACTCACGGTTGAGAATGAAAGGCATCCAAGGTTTCTGTGACAACTCCCCTCCCTGCAAAAAAAAAAAAAAAAAAAGAAACAGTCTAGACAGCAAGCCATTGAAGGGAACTCTTAACCCTTTTGTTGCCAAGAGCTGGGTCTGATGAGATCCTGAAAACATGTTTCTTAGCCCATGAGGAAGAAAACAAAAGGAATATTAAAGACAGCAAAGTTCAGTCCCTCTGACCATTGCCTATACTTATACTCATATCTCACCTATGCTGATATTTCTTGGGATTGTAAAATGTCTATTTGGTAACAATTCTGAAAATTTCACAGGTCCCAACTTGTACCTTCTCTGTAGTTAAATGCCTGTGATGGTTTTGAACATCTAGCTTTATTTTAACATTCAATGACCACTGCATTAACTGGAACTTAGCATTTAGCTTCAATTTGAATATTCAGTGAATATCACATTAAAAGGTAGTTACACTGCTATAATTACTGAGACATTGCTATATTAAACTATGACCTGGCAAAATCCTAAATGCAGGAAATCCCAAGAGGAAAAAAAATTACCTGGTCTACCTGGGGGCAGTGGTGGCACATGCCTTTAACCCCAGCAGTATGGAAGCAAAGGCAGGTGAATCTCTGTGAGTTTGAGGCCACCTGGTCTCCAGAGTGAGTTCCAGGACAGCCAGGGCTACACAGAGAAACTCTGTCTCAAAATAACAGAAAAAAAAAACCACCTGGTTTTTAAAATTTGCAAGGACAGGAAGAGGGTTGGGAAACTACATGTTCAAATACAGAAGAGACATTTCAAAGAAATAGGGTGCATGTTTCCTGTTACTATCCTAATTCAAACAAGCCAGCCATAGACATTGATATCCACCTACACAATTTATGGAACAACTGGAAAATTTTTCATATTGACTGGATAGTTGATGGTCTTTGGATATTTGATTTCAAATTTCAGGTATGATAGCTATACAGTTGTGTGGTGCTAATGTATCTCTTTGAGAGTTTCAGACAGTCATATCCACCCGTCCCTCCTCACAATCCATCTCTGCTTCTCCTCAACTTTGATTTTTGAAGGGTCTTTATCTTAGACATACACTGAATTATTTTTCTTTTGTTGGTGATGTGAGGATTAAAGCCAGGGTCTTTAACCACTAAGCTATATCTCCAGCCCTCCAGGTCTCACTGAAGAGCCCAGGCCACCTCCTTCCTGCCTCAACTTCCTTACTTCTAGCATTATACACCAGACTCAATTCATTGGCATTCTGTTGTTGTTGCTAATGATTTGGTGTTTTTTTTTTTGTTTTTGTTTTTGTTTTTTTGCAACTCACTACACAGGATAGTCTGGCTTGAACTCAAGGCAATCCTCTTTCTTCAGCCTTCCATGCCCTGAGTTTACAGGTTTGAGACACCACACTTAACTGTTACTGATATTTTGTTTTTTTTGCGATAGGATTTCACTATGTCATCCTGGCTTACCTAGAAGTCACTCTGTAGACCAGGCTGGCCTCAAACTCATAGAGGTCCACCTGCCTCTGTGTCCTGAGTGCTGGGATTAAAGGTGTGCAATGTGTGCTCAATGCACTCATATTAGAAAACATGTGATGTTTGTTGCTGTAATATTACCTTTCATCATTGGCTAAGGCAGTCCCTGAAACTACCCATAATTTTTTTTAGATGAAGTCTTGCTATATAACTCTGACTAGCCTAATACTCACTATGTAGAGCATCTCTTCCTTTTTCAGTTTCCCAAGTGCTAGGATTACAGATGTGTCCACCATGCCCAGCTACCCTTATGCTATTTTCCCTTCTTGTAATTAGTAAGTAATTTTCAGAAAGATGCAGTGAGGTTGTATAAATATCCCTTCCTTGCCTCATTGTTCTGACTGTTGAAGCTGTTACATGAATCTCATTTCTCTCTTTCTCTGTCTCTCTCTCTGTCTCTGTCTCTCTGTCTCTCTCTCTGTCTCTCTCTCTCTCTCTCTCTCTCTCTCTCTCTCTCTCTCTCTGTGTGTGTGTGTGTGTGTGTGTGCGTNCTCTCTCTCTCTCTCTCTCTCTCTCTCTCTCTCTCTCTCTCTGTGTGTGTGTGTGTGTGTGTGTGCGTGCACTAAAACTGTTCACCAACTACCAACTAAAATATTAAATAAGGAGGAAAAGGCTTTGCAAGCTAGTATTGCATGACTCAAAACGTGTCTGCCAGCTGGATTCCACCCATGAGCCATGAGGTTGTAACCTTTGTTCTTTATTTACCCATATGAAAATACAGTGTCTCAAAATAATTTGTGATGCTGAACCACCGAGAAGGTGGTTGCCTTTGCAGAGGAGAAGTGGGTATTAATTGACCAGTCACTTAAGTACTTCTTAGATGCCAGTAATTTCCTATTATTCTCAGTGTCCACTGTAAACAGCTGTCAGGTTTGCCTAGGACCCAAGCACTCAATATTTGTAGGGCTAGAATTAGGACAATGCCAGTATAATCACAACAGTTAGTCACCCTAACAGTTACATGTTTGTCTAGTGAAAGTTCACTGAGCTGTGTGTTTATGATTCATACATCGGTGCCTTGAACTGGGTCGAGAAGAGGTCTGCTTAGTGCAAATATAGAACTGATTGCTGTCTGTAGAATCTAGACTTCCACAAAGGGGGCTTAAGGTTATATTATCATTTTCCTCAGTCATGTCATAGTGTTAAAGTTTGAGGTAATTAAAACTCTCAAATATGTTTTTCATGAACTATGATTTACACATGATTCCTCTTTCCTTCATACAAGTAATGGTTTTTATTTTATTTTTATTTATGTGCATTGGTGTTTTTCTCACAGGGTGTCAGATCCCCTGGAACTGGAGTTACAGTTGTGAGCTCCCGTGTGGGTGCTGAGAACGTATTTTTAACTGCTGAGCCACCTCTCCAGGGGCATACAAGTAGTTTTTAATCTTAGAGACATGAGCTCCATTAAAGTTCACTGTGCTTCTGTTTCTATCATCTTTTGCAGAACTGCGTCCTTGACTTTGAGAGATTTGATCCCTTAGTCCTGGCCCTCCTGTGGTCTTTTGCAGACTAATAAAGGGCATGACAGAGCTCTCATTCTCCCAACTATATCAACTTCCACTAATCTGGCATTTTGGTCACAACCACTACCTTTTTCTCTCAGTAGCCTGCTGTATTTGAATCTTGTGCCCTCCAAAGGTCCCTGTGGTAAGGCTCTACCTAGTGCCGTGCCACTGGGAGGTGGTGGAATCTTTCTGGGGTGGGCCTAGTGGGAGGTTTTCAGGTCACTGTAGGCGTTCCCTTCCGGATCTGGGACTCTAACTCTTTTGTCTGTTTCTGTTAGGCTTCTGGCCATGAGGTGAACAAGTATGCTCTCATGTTTTGCCATCAGTCAAAGCAACAAAGCCTTTCTCTGTATGAGTCTATTCATCTCAGTTAGGTTTTGTGGTTATGGGAAGCTCATTAACTCGTAATACTGACTCAGCTGTCAGTATAGCCCCAAGTATTTGGTATTTAGTGCATTTTGTATTATAGATCAACTGAATGCTAGTCACAAAGCTGGGTAAATATGTGAAATTGTGAAGGAAATTTGGGGGGCTTTATTTTGTTGTTGTTGTGTTTGTTTGTTTGTTTTTCAAGATAGGTTTCTTTGTGTAGCCCTGGCTGTCCTGGCTGTCCTGGAACTACGTAGCCACGAGGCTGGCCTTGAACTCACAGAGGTCTACCTGCCTGCCTCTGCCTCCTGAGTGCTGGGATTAAAGGTGTGCACCACCACCACTTGGCTGTGGAGGAAGTTTTTTAATTTACTAAGTAAAATGTCAATGTTACATACTGTTCAGAATTGAGGAAGCAATTCTTTTTATTTATTTATTAAAGATTTCTGTCTCTTCCCCACCGCTGCCTCCCCTTTCCCTCCCCCTCCCCCAATCAAGTCCCCCTCCCTTGTCAGCCCAAAGAGCAATCAGGGTTCTCTGCCCTGTGGGGAGTCCAAAGACCACCCACCTCCATCCAGGTCTAGTAAGGTGAGCATCCAAACAGCCTAGGCTCCCACAAAGCCAATACGTGCAGTAGGATCAAAAACCCATTGCCATTGTTCTTGAGTTCTCAGTAGTCCTCATTGTCAGGAGACCAGTTTTATCCCGGGCTTTTTTCAGACCCAGGCCAGCTGGCCTTGGTGAGTTCCCGATAGAACATCCCCCATTGTCTCAGTGTGTGGGTGCACCCCTCGCGGTCCTGAGTTCCTTGCTCGTGCTCTCTCTCCTTGTGCTCCTGATTTGGACCTTGAGATTTCAGTCCGGTGCTCCAATGTGGGTCTCTGTCTCTGTCTCCTTTCATCGCCTGATGAAGGTTAATATTCAGGAGGATGCCTATATGTTTTTCTTTGGGTTCTCCTTCTTATTTAGCTTCTCTAAGAACCCGAATTATAGGCTCAATGTCCTTTATTTATGGCTAGAAACCAAATATGAGTGAGTACATCCCATGTTCCTCTTTTTGGGTCTGGCTTACCTCACTCAGGATAGTGTTTGCTATTTCCATCCATTTGCAGGCAAACTTCAAGAAGTCCTTGTTTTTTACTGCTGAGTAGTACTCTAATATGTATATATTCCATACTTTCTTCATCCATTCTTCAATTGAAGGGCATCTAGGTTGTTTCCAGGTTCTGGCTATTACAAACAATGCTGCTATGAACATAGTAGAGCATATACTTTTGTTGTATGATAAGGCCTCTCTTGGGTATATTCCCAAGAGTGGTATTGCTGGGGCCATGGGTAGGTTGATCCCGAATTTCCTGAGAAACCTCCACACTGCTTTCCAGAGTGGTTGCACAAGTTTGCATTCCCACCAGCAATGGATGAGTGTACCCCTTCCTCAACAACCTCTCCAGCAAAGGCTATTATTGGTGTTTTTGATTTTCGCCATTCTGACAGGTGTAAGATGGTATCTTAAAGTTGTCTTGATTTGCATTTCCCTGATCACTAAGGAAGTTGAGCATGAGGAAGCAATTCTTAATTGAAATGATACCCCATTGCTTTTAATGTATTCTGTCGGATACAAGCAACTGACTTATTACTGATAGCTCACAGTTAATTCCTTTTCCAAAAACTTCTCTTTGTTGTGAAGAGCGCTGCCTTGCCTATGACACGCCCCCATTCCCAGGAACATCCACCAAACAACAATTGCTCAACGGAGTCACAAAGGCCTAGTCTGTATGCGTCACCTCTGGGCTATTTCTAAAGGTCCACGTGCAGGTCAGAATTGTCTAGCCTTCCAAAAGTGCACCTGGGTCTCAGAAACGTCTATAGGTTGAACCTGCCATTACACCTTTTCCCTGTCTGTATTTATTTCTTTACTCCTTTAGGAACTTTGTTCCTATTTATTCCACATCTTTATTTAAAATTTTACTTTTCATTTTACAAATCAACCGCAGCTTCCCCTCCCTCCTCATATCCCCCCTCACCTCCCTCCATCCCACCCCCATCCACTCCTCAGAGGGGGGTAAGGCCTAGCAGAAGTGCTCCACAATCTAGTGCCATATAAATCTCAGCTACTTTTTCCCAAAGAATACTTGGAAGAATTCTAAGAGTACCCCTGTGATCTTTCACTCTACCATCCATATGTTTGTATAATTCTCACCCCTTAAATATGAGCTGAACCTGTCTGTTGCTTGTATCCAACAGAATATATTAAAAACATGGGGTATCATTCCAGTAATTAGATTTGTTACACAGCCCTGGGAACTCCATCTTGTTAGTATACATGAGGGAACCGCCCTTGCTGGCTCTGAAGTAAATGCCCTTTTGTGCAAGGTCCTGTGGAGAGGGGCACATAGCAAGTATTAATTCCACCAGTTGAGAATAAGACCACCACCACAATTTAAAGCCAAATTTGAAGCAAGCTTTAATTAAATTCTGGCCAGGAAGATGGATTCCGACTATGTCCACTCCTGGATTCCCAGGAAATGGCCAAAAGCCCCATCTGGCAGAGGCTTAAAAAGGCAACTTCACAAGGCTACCGTATTTCTCATATCCTGTCTACATACCACCTGCCTACATGTGATCAAGCACATTTGGCTCACACAAACTTGTTTAGGGGAGTGAAAACATTGAGCTTGTTATTTCCCATAAATAGGAACCTCAGCATTTCTGAAAGTATCTGTCCTTGGGCAATGGGATCATAGGTTAGGGAAGGATAGTTTTGTTTCAAGGGTCTCTTAAGCACATCAATTTTTTAACAGTTTATTCATTTTTATTTTATGTATGCTGGTGTTTTGCCTGCATGAGTATCTGTATGAGGATGCTGGATCCCCAGGAACAGGCATTACAGACAATTGTGAGCTCCCATGTGGGTTCTGGGAATTGAACCTGAGTTCTCTGGAAGAGCAGCCAGTGCTCTCAACTACTGAGTCATCTCTCTTAGCCACTGAGTCATGGCTACAATCCCTTAGGCACAGTAATTAAAACTTAAGATGTGACTTTGGCTCTCACACAAGGAAGTATGGGGAGACCCTAGGATGAGTAAGATCTACCCCCTGGTGAGTAGCCAGCAGGAAAATAGGGCCTAAGTCCTTCAACTAGAAGATAAACATGGCCGACAATGTTAAGGAAGAATACAACTGCTCAGTTGAACCTCTGATGAGACTACTTCCTGGATGATAACTAAAGCATATCCTTAGTGACATATGCTCAGGTTATCTAGATGAGATGTACTCCAAGACTCTTGGCTGACAGAAACTGGGAGATTGTGAAAACGTTCTACTTTAAACTGTGAAATTTGTTTCCCAGAAATAGAGAACGAATACTAGTACATGACACTAAATGTTAGCATAAGTACTCATCGGAAGAATGAGGAAGGCGGGTCGCCAAACAGGTCTCCACACTGCAGCAATGGAACACAAGCCCTAGGAAATCAAACCTTTTCAGTCAGTCTCTGTCGGCAATGAGATCAGACTAGAATTCAGGGTCCAGAGGAATACTTTGCCAGGAAAAGACTTCTCCCAATTCTGAAAACTTATTCTGCAGCTAAACCTACAAGTGCAGATTCCCTGGCTTTTGCTTCATCTTTCCTATGAAGTATAATACTGCTACATGAAAGGCAGAGTAAGGAAGAGGTTCCCTGCCCTTAAGGGTTTTATCTTCTGGTATTTTGACTGTTTGTTATGTAAGGGGTAGAACCAGCTCTCCCAGGCCCTTGGTGAGGACTAGAGCTAGCTTTCCCAAGTTCTGGGGATAGCTCTCCTATGAAGGTCAGAACCAGCTCTCCTGTGCCTAGGCCAGTGAAGAGCTGGACCGGCTCAGTACAGCCCTGTACTTCAACGTCTGGTTCAACACATGGCTCATTGTGTGTTTTGCATGGGCCCTTGTAGTAACACGGGCAAAGGACATCAACAAAGACCCTGGCTGTGGTAGGGCTATGAACCCAGACATGACCTCTGGCCACAGCTCAGCTAGACATCACCATGGCCCCCAGTAGGTGTGCAGGCCAATCTAACCTGGATGGCCCTGGTGACAGCACAATCCTCGGGCACCAATATGGCCTCAGATGTCAGACCAGACCCCCAGCATCTGCACAGCCTTCTGGGTAACAGGGGGATTTATGTTATTTTTTAATGTCTAGATAAACAATGTAAATTATTGATTTTCCTCTAATATTTATTCATATGAAACATATATTGTTTATTTAAAAAGAATTCTTTATTTGTGATGGTTTTGGCATGTGGCTCAGACTGACCATAACTCTCGATTATTCGGAATGATTTTATTATGGAAGTTAGTTTTTTACTGTTCTTTGTTTGTTGTGGGTTTTCTAGATTCGTTTTTTATTGTTGTTGTTGTTTTGTTTTGTTTTGTTTGTTTTGTTTTTTGTTTTTTGAGACAGGGCTTTTCTGTGTAATCCTGGATGCCCTAGAACTTGCTCTGTAGACCACGCTGGCCTCAAACACTCAGAAATACACCTGCCTCTGCCTCCCAAGTGCTGAGATTAAAGGCATGCACCATCACTGGGCAGTTTTGTTTTGGGTTTTTGTTTGGTTGTTTGTTTTTTTCTTTTAATGTTCATTGGTGCTCTGCCTGAATGTATATCTGTGTGAGGGCACCATATCCCCTGGAAATGGAGTTACAGACAGGTGTGAGCTGGCATGTGGGTGCTGGGAATCGAGCCTGGGTCCTCTGGAAAAGTGGCCAGTGCTCTCAACCGCTAAGTCTTCTCTCTAGCTCAGCAAGTTAGTTTTGAATAGAACTCTTTTATAAAGTGAATTTTTCAGTCAGCAGGTAACTCTCTGACATAGGGAGTTACTTCAGTGCCCTAAGCTCTTTGAAGTACTCTGGTTTGGGTGCTAAATCACATGGCATTACTGTCATTACTTTGTGGCTTTATCCCCATCCTTTAGTTTAGCAGTGTCTGTAACCCAGGTTCCCTTTCACAAGCAACTTGAACCTTCCCAAAGGACAAAAAAAGGCCACTTAGGCCTCTTGATCCCCACTCCCTCCTTCTTTCTCAGATTCAAACGAGGAGGCAAGGAAAGGGAGATAGAAAGTTCAGAGGTATAAAAAGACTCTGGCTTGTGTTCCCTGGGAGGCATCTTTTTGCCAATTAATTTATTAACAAGCCCCAAGTGTTGTCTTGGAAATAAATTGCTGTCTCCGTGGACATGTGAGCAATGGGAAAAGAGGCAGCAGAAAAAGCACACATTCAGCTGCACAGACATGGAGAGAACAGGGAAAACAAGTGCCCAAGAGCTCCAGCATACAGAAAATAACACTGAGTTCCCTATGCTCAGTGCTATTTGCTGAGAACGTGTTATTTACATAGGAAGGGCAAGGAGTCAAAGGTGCGTGAACCTGGAATACCCTGGCATCAGTCGTCCGCTGCAAATTCCTGAAGAGGAGGTGTTATCCGATTATTTAGATTACAATGCTCCAGTTCTAAACTCGCATCCTTAACACCACCATCATAACGCATACTATTTGCTCTTCTTTAAAGTATAGAACACCTAACTTTTAGTCAAGCCATAGCCATCCAGCAAGAGACTACATTTCCTTATTTCTCTTGCAGCTTCAAGTACCTATGTGATCAAATTCTAGACTTCCTGGATTGTTCCACAGTGTAACCCTGCTAAGAAATGCATGCTTTCTTCTGACTTTTACTCTTTTCTGCTGGCTGGAAGATGGCAAACGCTACTGAAGCCATTTTGAACTCCTTAACCTGGGCCGCTCACCTCTACACTATGAACATGACAGAGAAATGAACTTCTATCACCTTTAAACAACTTGTGTGAAATTTTGAGTGTTCATTGCAGTATCTATCTTATCCCTAATGCTTGAATTAACCTTGAAAAAGACATCACATACACCTCCCCAGTACACATCACATACATGCATGGGGGCGCAGAACATGCGAAGACAGAGCAATGAGAGATAATAGAAAGTCCATTGGGCTAGGCAATGGTAGCACATGTCTTTAATCCCAGTACTCTGAGGCAGGTGGTCTACAAAGACAGTTCCAAGACACCCAGGACTGTTACACAGAGAAAACCTATCTTGAATTGCCTGCCCCCACAGAGAGAGGGAGGGAGAGAAAGTCCATTGGGCCATTGGTAGATTAGTGGGAGTAAATATAGATTTCTTTTAAAAATAAGTGGTGCTGGGTCAACTGTGTAATTACATACTGAAATAACTTTTTGGTAATTTTATTTCTTCATGATGCTGAGGATGAAACCAGGACCCCATACATTCTAAGCAAGCGCTAGACCATTGAGCTAGACTTCTAGCCTAGAAAGATAAGATTCAATTTTCTTTTTTACAATACAGCAGGTAAAATTCTAAATGGACAAAGATTTAGTGCTTTTACATTTTTTACCTTTTATTTATTATGTATACAGTGTTCTGCCTACGTGTATGCCTGCAGGCCATAAAAGGGCACCAGATCTCATTACAGATGGTTATGAGCCACCCTGTTGGTGCTGGGAATTGAACCTAGGTCCTCTGATAGAACAGTCAATGCTCGTAACCTCTGAGCCATCTCTCCAGCCCATACTTTTACTTTTAAACCAGCAGTTCTATTTCTGTGAGCTTATTGCAAAATAGATCTTCACTTTATAGATTAAAGGATAAGTATTTTCTCATTGTGTATAAAAAAAAAGACAAGAAAAATCCTTGAGCATTACAGATCTCCTTACATTTAGTTAGGTTTTGCCAAATTGACACAAGCCAAAAAGAGGGTAGAAAAATGCCTCCATCACGTTGGCCTGTAGGCAAGTTTGTGTGGCATTTTTTTTTTAAAATAAATGATTGATGTGACCACTGTAGACAGTGACATTCCTGGGCAAGTGGTCTTGGATTGAATAAGAAAGCAGGTTGAGTAAGCCAAAACAATAAGCCACTAGCTAATGTTTCTCCATAGACTCTCAGCACACCAGGCTTCCTCTTTGATTCTTGTGGATTGATAGATACATCTTTAAATCACTAAATATTATTCTGAATATTATTATTCTGCTGCCTAGATGTTTCACAGTTTATACAATGACCTATTGAAAGACATCATGGCATCTTCCAAGTTTGAGCAATCTTGAGTGACACTTCAATGACCATTTGTGGTCAGATGTTTGTCTGGCTGGCTTGCTTTTGAAACAGTCTCACTATGCAGCCCAGCTGGGCCATGAATTCAAGATTTTCCTGCCTTAGCCTCTCTGACTGCTGAGAACTGATGTGAACCAGAGCTTTTCTTAGTTGTTCTTTGGTGATTTCATACATATATACGAAGTATCTTGATAATGTCCATTCCAGTGCATATTTTTATATGACTGGCTTTTTATTTGAAAATTAGAGTTTTTCTAAAATACATTTTAGGGCCAGCTAGATGGCTGACGAGGTAAAAGCACTTGCCATCAAGTCTGACAACCTGAGCTCAATCCCCAGGATTGAAGGAAACCTACAGATTTGAACATTTTTTGTTTATTTTTCAAGAAAGACTGCTGTTTGTTGTTGTTGTTGTTGTTGTTGTTTACAGCCTTTTGGCTCTTTGGGGAGCCCACCACTCAGCTCCCAAATAAATCACACAGAATCTTATTATTATTTATAAATTCCCAGCCTTAGCTTGGCTTGTTTTGAACAAGATTTTCTTAACTTAAATGATTCTATCTACCTTTTGCCTCTGGGCTTTTATCTTTAGCCTATATACCTTTTTTTTCACTTCTTATTCCATGGTGCCTGACTCCTGGAGTCCTCCTCCTTCTCTTGCCCCTAGATCTTTTTTCCCTGATTTCTCCTCCTATTTATTCTCTCTGCCTGCCAGCCCTGCCTATGCTTTCTCCTGCCTTGCTACTGGCCATTCAGCTCTTTTTTTTATTTATTTAACTTGATTTTATGTGCATTGGTGTGAAGGTGTCAGATCCCCTGGACCTGGATCTTCAGACAGTTGTGAGCTGCCATGTGGGTGCTGAGAATTGAACCCTGGTCCTCTGGAAGGGCAGTCAGTGCTCTTAACCACTGAGCCATCTCTCCAGCGCAGCCATTCGGCTCTTTATTAGACCATCAAGTATTTTAGACAGCGTCACAGAGTTAAACAAATGCAACATAAAAGAATGCAACACATTTTTGCATCATTAAACAAATATTCCACAGTATGAACTAATGTAACACATTTTAAAATATTCTATAAGAGTTTCTCTGTGCAAACTCAGCACTCTGTGCTATCCACTCAGCACACAGTCTCCACCGGGTCACTCCTATCTATTAATTATCAACACAAGAGAAAATCACAAAAAAAAAAAAAAAAAAAAAAAAAAGAGTGAATGACACTGCGGAGATGGCTCAATGTGTAAAACGCTTATTCTGCAAACTTGATCACCTGAGTTTAATGCCTAACACCCACATGAAAGTTGAATGCGGCAACCAGCATCTATAACCTCAGCGATAGGAAAACAGAACCCCCTGGGGCTTGCTAGCCAATCAATGAACTCGAGAGTCAGTGAAAGACCCTGTCTCAAAACACAAGGGGGAGAGTGATCAAGAAAGACATAGCACAGGCCGCATGCGCGCACACGCTCACACACACACACACACACACACACACACACACACACACTTGATTTGGGATGTCTGACCTCTAGAACTGTGAATTATATTTTTCTGTTGCTTTAAGTCACCACATTTGCAGCAATTGATTATAGTGGTCACAAGAAGCGGACACACGGTGTTGCCTGCTCTATATCTGTTAGCACTGGAGTGTTTAGCCCGCCCATTAGTAAAGAACAACGGGGCCAGCAGGACGTCATGGGTTCGCCCCCAGAACCTTCTCCTACACTGGCTGATTGGTTATTCCTTAGCTAACCACCAGGTGGAGGTGCTGTACAGGAGATGGAGAGGAACTGATTTCTAGTTCATGCTTTCTGTATTCTTTTCTTGAGGTAAGATCTTACCAAGCTGCCCTCTAAATCATTATATAGCTGAGAATGACCTTGAACTCCTGATCCTCTTGCCTCCACTTTCCAAGTGCTGGGATTGCAGGTGTGCATTACCACACCTGGATCCCTCGGCCCCTTTATACAACTTATTTGTTTTTATCCTTCCTATCCATAAAATCAGAATCTTCTTCCCTCAAGCAGCATGTTTGGCCCTTGTACATATTCAGGCTGCAGATTATTTCTCTCTCCCTCCCTTCCCTCCTTATTCTTCCTCCTTTCTCCTTTTATTATAACATCTCGTGTAGGCTAGCCTAGAACTCAGTATGTAGTACAATAGTATGTATTCAACTCCCAATCCTTTGGACTCCACCTCCTGAGTGCTGAGATGAAAGACATGTAGATGACCACACCCAGTGTATGTGATGCTGAGGTTCAAACCCAGGGTGGCATCCCTGTTAAGACAGAACTCTTCTAACTGAGCTACATTCCCAGTCGCCAGTTTCGATATCTCCAGGACTGAAAAGGAATTGGTTCGACAAGGTCATGCTGTGTTGCTCAGGCTTGCTGAGAGCTCAATCTTCTTGCCTTAGCTTCTCAAGTATCTACAACTACAGGTAAGTGCCACTGTGCCCTGCTGAAGATCTGTTAGTATTTACAAAGCTTTGGATGCTGGGAAATTGCAACCTTTAATCTGGATCTACTGGTACATGCCTATAATCCCAGCTACTAGGGAGGCATAGACTGGAGGACTCCATTGAGTTTAAGGTCTGTCTGGGATGCAGAAGAAGTTCAAGATCAGCACAGGTAACTTAGTGAGACCCTGTTTCAAAATAGAACATCAAAAGGGGCTGTGGATATAACCCAGTGGTGAGTTAAGCTGTAGTTTTAATTCCAGTATAGTAATAAATAAAAGAAATAAACAAATGCTGTGAACTCTGGAGAAAGTGCAGGTTTGCCTTTAGGGCTGGTCTTAACAAATGTTGAGGTGGACAAGCTGGTGCCACTGTATTTATAGTGGCTTCTCTTTAATAAGACTATGATCAGACACACGATGCTCTTTCCCCTCCAGCTCCTTCTGTCAGGAGGAGGATGGGTTTCTTAGCTAACATTTGTGGGCCAGGAGTGCCAATGAGCCCGTGTACGCATTATTTCCCTTAATCCTTACCACAATTTGGAAAATGCTGATTCGATTTTGCTAATTTCATAGATGGGACGCACAAAGTTTAGGGAAGTTGAGCATCAGAATTAGTTACTATCTGGCTATCAATTTCTGTGGTAATGTTAGGAATTTGGCTTCTGGCCATCTTTCCTTTCTTTGATTTACTCACAAACCGCATCATTGATTTGATCCTTGAACATTGTACAGCATTACAATGATTTGGTTACATTTGATTACATTGATTTGATCCTTGATCATTGTACAACATTACAATGATCATTTTCTGTAGAGATGCTGTATTCATTACTGCTCTAGTTGTCATGATAATACCTGGCAAAGGCAGTTGAAGAAAGGAAGGGTTTCTACTCAACTATCTACTCACGGTTTGAGTCGAGTCCACTGCAGTGGGAAAGGCAGGGTAGCTACAGTGTGAGGCTGCATCGGCAGCCAGGAGGCAGAAGGAGATGAATGCTTCTGCTCGGCTCGTTTTCTCTTCTTTATGCAGTCTAGCTACCATCCCATTCCCACCACAATCAACCCACCTACAAATGCCCTCATACACATGCCCAGAAGTCTGTCTCCTAGGTGATTCTAGAGCTATCAAGTTGACAGCCAATACTAACCATCACCTATATGTTGTACACCTATGTAGCAAATTCCATCAAAAAAAAAAAAGTTAGCTGACCTTCGATGTTCAACCGGAATCTGGCGCTGTGCTTAAAACCTTTGCTTTCCACTAAATGCTTGTTAACGTGTGATTTGGGGAAGTACCCTAGTTAGACCTTGAGGTAATGACCTTTTCGTTGCTGTGACAAAATCCCTGAGGACAAGCATCACAAAGAAGGAAAGGTTAACTTTGACCCATGACTTCAGAGGTTAGTCCCTGATAGCTTGACTCCACTAGCTTTGGGTCTGTGGTGAGGCAGAATAGCCTGGTGGGGAGCACCATAGAGCAAAGTCTTAAACCTCAAAGACAACGGAGAAGGGGTCAAGGTCGCAATATACCCCTCAGTGCTTGACCCGCTGACATAACCTCCCACTGGGCCCCGAGTCCTAAAGCTTCTACCAGCACCCAATAAATGCCACAATCTGGCAAACAGGTCTTTATTTACAATATGGGAAGCTTGGTGGGGGCCACTTAAAATCCAAATCATGACAGGCTCTTGTTCATGTCTCTGTGTTTAATGATTTAATATGGAAAGAGCCCCTGGCAAACTTCATCTGTGATCTACTTACCACTGGCCATCAATAATAAACTTAAATGCACCCTGAAGGAGAAGTACATACTCAAGTGAGATGATTACATTGAGCCATTATTGAATCAAGTTAATGTTCCTGGTTTATAGATAGATCTCCACAGCAGCCAGTGTCCAGACACATCTAGAAACCTGCTTGTATACATCCTGAGATAATTGCCCAATTTTCCTGAGCTAATGGAAGAAGGACACTCAAATTGCTCAGTTTTATATTAATATGTAACGTATTACTGTAGATGTAGTGAGAGAGATCAAAGCTAAACTAGTGTGGAAGCACATGCATTTAATCCCAGCACTGGGGAGCTGGAAGCTCAGGATCAGTAGTTCAAGTAGTTTGGCTACATAATAAATTCAAGGTCAACCTTGGATACATGAGATCCTGTCTCAAAAATTAAACACGCACACAAACAAAAATCTTCATAATGTAGCTTTCAGATCCTCTATTTTATTATTTTGATAATTAGAATGTACATTATTTTGGACAAACAACTAAATTGACCCAAGGGTAAAGAGCCCTTGGGTCAATTTAAGAGCATTATGTATCTTCATACAGAGACATGCATCCTCACTAAATTCCATTTAATAGCATAACTCTTATATATCTGCTATAATCATAATTTATTTGGATTTCGCTGTGTCTATGTTATTCTTATGTTTATAAATAGCAGCGTTTAAAAATAAAGCAATATATAGGCCTGAAAAATAACTCAGCCATAAAAGTACTTACTTCCATGCCTGAATATCTGAGCATGATCCCTAGGACCCCACACAGTAAAAGGAGAGAACCAGCTCTCAGAAGCTGTCTTCTGTTATACACTCACTCACACACACACACACACACACACACACACACACACACATGATATATTATATATATATATAATTATTGACCTAACTTTATATTTTTTGGTAGAATGATTAAAATGCAAAAAACAAGCATGGTCATAGGTATGAAAGTTTTGGTTAAATATTAATAAAATTTATAATGGCAAAATTGCATTATTGTTACTGTTATTTTTAAATTGTTGTTGTGTGTGCACATATGATATGTGTGAGGAGAAGTAGCTTCAAAGGACAAGTCATGGAGTCGATTCTCTCCTTCCATCTTTGAGTGGATTCCTGGAATCAAATTCAGGCTTGTTTGGCAAGTGCCTTTATCTACTGAGCCTTGGCACCGGGCCTGTTACTGTTATTTTTTTAAGAGATATTACACAAAGAGAAATCTGAAGACTATGTAATGATTAAATGTTAATCACTGTGTCACCTAAGGAGAGTTAATTTTTGAAGCTAGAAGGACATTGCCAGAGTAACTGTTTAACCCAGAGTATCTCAAACTTTGCTGAGTCTAGGAATCACCTGGGAATGTTGCTGACAGGCAGATTCAGGTTCAGTCAGCCTGAGATTGTGTATTTCTAAAAAGCTTTCAGGGTGTATCCTCACGCTTGGAGTTTGTGTGACATTGTGACTAGAAAGCAGTCATGTTGACTCTGCCTCTTGTGTGGTTTGGTTTGGTGTGGTTGAAACAGGGTTTCCTTATATAGCATATGTTTGCTTCAAATTAATGATCCTCCTGATCAGGCCTGGCTCCGCCTTTTAAATCACTACCAATCCTATTAATAGAATAGGTGTGGTCACAAGAAAGTATAGTAACTGGGCCCCGGACCTTAGTAGGCCCTCAGACCTTAACACAACTGACTCCATAATGGGAGTATCATTCAGGCCATAAAACTCAGCATGTAGACAGTATCACCTGCCAAAATGAAAACAAAGACCTAATCCATCGATCTATAATTCTGGAAAGTCTCTAAATGTAGCAGCCTTGCCTTTTGGCCTCTGTAGTCCCATGTTTGGCTAACTGTTCTTGTTAACTGAAATAAGTTTTTGTTGACAAGGGTTTCTATCCCACCCAGTTCTATAGCCATTCAGTCCCAAAGAAATACACTGAGGTCTACGTTAAATACAAAACTGCTTGGCCAATGGGGGCTGGAGAGATGGCTCAGAGGTTAAGAGCACTGGCTGATCTTCCGGAGGTCCTGAGTTCAATTCCCAGCAACCACATGGTGGCTCACAACCACCTGTAATGAGGTCTGGTGCCCTCTTCTGGCCTGCAGGCATACGAGGAGGCTGAACACTGTACTGAACACTGTGTACACAATAAATAAATAAATCTTTAAAAAAAAACTGCTTGGCCAAGTAGCTCAGGCTTCTTATTAATTAATTCTTATAACTTACACTAGCCCATTATTCTTGTCTATGTTAGCCATGTAGCATGTGGCATGGCAATCACATCTTGCTTCCTCTGCATCTGGGTCAAGACTGCAGACTCAAACTTCCCTCTTCCCAGAATTGTCATTACCCCATCTCTACTTCCTGCCTGGCTACTGGCCAATCAGCACTTTATTAAAAATAATATAGGTGGCAGGATAAAAGACCATTGACCCACAGCATAAGTCAACCTAGGACATAGTTTTGTGCTTAAAAACTCAACCAGAGAAAAGCTTGGAACTACACTGGGATCCCAAATACAAATGTGGTCATTGGCTGACTAATAAAGACTTTCTCTTGGCAGTATTCTCAGGTGGAGACCTCACAACAATACATAATCAATGAGGAGGTGGAAACATTACCCCCTTTTCATGAATACAAAACTGACCTTGAAATTGTGGTTAGGAAAAGCTTAAGAACCACACAGGTAGGCCTCAGATTCATTTCCCAATGGAGAAGTCTCGGACCCTCTTTTCAGCATTCATAAGGAAGAACATTTCAGTTATTCAAAATCAATTAAAGCGTAATATATTTCCATCTTTAGAAGAAGGATGGTGTTTGTTTTTATAGTTTAATTTTTTCTGCTATAAGACTTTCTACTTCAGACTTGTTAAAAAGAGAAATTATATAAAGATTTTCAAACGTCTTTGATAAAGAGAGAGCCCAATGCTTTTATTAAAAATTAAAAAGTGCTTGGAGCTCTAGTAATTTCATCTAGGAAATGAATTTTCTTGTGTCCTGGCTAGCTAGTTAATATTTAACACATAACAACACATAATGCAAACCCCTGTGAAATCAATGAATATGCCTTGAACTACAGTGCCATCCCTCCCAAGCCCCAAACAAATGTGACGACAGTACCAGTTTATCAGTGATGGCACCAAACAGTATTTCTTTCATTCAATTCATCATCATTATCATCATTGTCATCATTGTATGTGGGTAAGAGACAGAGTCACAGAGAGAGACTTTGTAGAGTCAGTTCCCTCCTCCCGTCTCCATGGGGGCTCCAAGGATCAAACACGGGTAATTATATTTTGAGGCAAGTGCTCTTGCCTGCTGATCCGTCTTGATTGTCCTCACATTTTTCTTACATTTCAGACTTATTTCTTTTGATTTTATATGTATGGGTTTTACCTGAATGTATGTCTATGTACCATGTGCATGCAGTTCCCTCAGAGGCCGGAAGAGGAGGGGGGTCATATTCCCTGAAAGTGGAGTTATAGATGGCTCTGAGCCACCATGTGGGGACTGGGAACCAAATCCCTGTCCACTTAAAGAGGAACAAGTGATCTTACCTACCCACCCACTTCTCCAGCCCCTACTGCTTTTTCAATGTCAACCACAGTCCACTTCTCAGATTGCTTCAAGGGTGCAGGACCATTGGGTTGCAACAACTGTCTACCGCTTTACCAAAGTGGTTCTTAGAAGCTTTGGGCTAAGCCCCACCGATTTCCTCTCTGGAGACTGATCTTGTGGGGGTGAAGCTGATATAATTCTAGCTGATAGTAGCAAGCAATACCTCCTCCATGGACACATGACTGATGCCCTCACACGAGGCCCCAAACCCTGAAAGTCCTTGTGCTTGGTTGAATGTTTCTTGATCTAAATCTTGAAATTATGAACACCTTCAACTCACTACACAACCCAGCCTGGCCTTGGACTCACAGAGATAAGCCAGCCTCTGCTTCCAGAACCCTCAGATTCAAGGCAAGCACTGCCGTGCCCAGCAACATTTCTACTTTACACAGGATCTCCCAGTCTCCGCAGCACAAGAGCAAACATACTGTTCATACATTTCCTAGAAAACACCTATCTCATCGTCTCCAAAACTTAATCAGTCTGAGTAGTTAATCATTTACCTTTCTGTCATAAAAGACTAGACTTCCATGCACCTAAGTACACTCTCCTGTTACCTCTCAGCCATCACCGTCTTCACAGCATGGAAAGCCTTGCGTCACATAGTCTCAAGGACTCTTAGGCCGTTGACCAGTGTGCTGCCCAGTGAGCTTCGTCATTTTCGTCTTCTGTGAGATAAGTTAGTTTCATTAAGATAAATGTGGCATGTTAGTTATGTTAGATCTTAGCCTATGCCTTGCTTTCCCTACTGTGAAGGAATCAGTAAGCGTGAGAAGAAACCGTAAGAATGAGAAGACAACAGAGCTCTCTCCATCCAGAAGAACCTGTTCTGATGTCTGCTGAGGTTGTTTGAACACCACCTCTCTTCTGTCGGCCATGCAGGGACAGCAGAGAGGAGAGCAAGCACAGGGTGGGGGAAGCAAGCGAGCAGTCACCAGACCAACTAGACAGGTGAAGATTGCGCAAGACCAGCAGAGGAACACAGCTTTGCACGTCCCTTCCATTACTCAAGAGTCACTCCACCCCAAGGAGGAGACAATATCAGGAAGGAATGGGTGTGGCCAGTTTCAGCAAAAAATTACGTTGCTCAGCATTGTCCAGAAGCAGCATAGTTGCAGGTTCCAGGGTCCATTTTGGACAGTGGACACATTATTGGTAATCAACACTGTTCAAAATGTTCCCCATTTTTATTTATGTATAAAAATACTGGGGACTAGAATCTGTGTTGTTCCCTTTACAATTTCTGATGTCATGAGAGTCCATAAGTCAGTTTTTCCTCCAACTCAGAGCACAAGAGCTTAGGAGAATGCTTGTATAGATCTAGATCTACCGATTTAAGAAGAGGGTTTGATGAACTACATAAGTAAGACTTACAGAAGATATCATCCAAGCTAGTTGGGCAAAACAGACTTCATAGAAATGCCATCTAAAGACATCTTAAGATAGATTTGAGGATCCTGTCAGTGGTGGTACTCACCTTTAATCCCAGCACTTGGGAGGCAGAGGCAAGCGGATCTCTGTGAGTTCAAGGCTAGTCTGGTCTACAAGTGAGTTCCAGGACAGCCAGAGCAACACACAGAGAAATGCCATCCTTAAAAAAAAAAAAAAAAAAAAAAAAAACCCTATAGATTTAAAAACTCCTATTGCTGTGTGTCTAAGACATCAGTCACAAACCAGAGTCGTGTAGGAGGCAATTTCTTTCTTCCCCTTATTTTACTTTTTGTTTTAATGTGGTTCTTTGTTGTTGTGCTGTCTTTGTTTTGTTGGTTCTGTTGGTATGGGTTCTTAGCAGTAGTGTTGTTATGTGACTCTGTTCCTGGGAGAAACGAACAGTTGTCTCCTCATTCCAGCTAGGGAACTGACCACATACCAAAGTACAGCTACCACCAAGGTCCAACTTTGTCAGCCAATGAGCTTTATTAGGCGTATTTACAAGAGCATGAGTGAGGGGTTATTTACAGGAGCAGAAATGACTATAAAACAGCTGCATCACCAAAGTCCACCCAGGCTTGGATGGCACTTCACAAAAGCTGGAAACCTAGAGCGTACTGCACAACTTGCAGACAGCTGAACAGGATGGAGAGTGTCCTTTCCTGGTGGCTCAGTTGCTCTGAGCCCCTTCCTGGCAGCTCAGCTGCTCCCTGCTTGTGCCAGGCAGCTAGGCTTGCCTAAGGGTATCTCTCAGCAGGCTTTACTGTTTAAGCTTTCCTGCAGGATGGAATATTTTAATCTCCCCCTAGAACATCCTGTTGTTTTAGCTCCCTGTAAACATCCGTTTTAGGAAGCTTCCCTGCAAGATGGAAGGTTCTAATCTGGGAGGAAGCTGGTACACAAATACAGTCTCTCTTGACAGGAACTTCTTTGGAGAAAATATTTGAACAACGATGTCAAGACACATAAGACCTTTTTGTTCCCCAGAATTTCAGGTGACTGCTGTTCCAAGTCTTCTCCTTAATAGAACAGGAATTTCTTCCCGCTTCCCAATCCCATAACAGTGGGACCCTGCTCCTGTACTCTCCTACTTCCCTGATGAACACTACCCAAATGGTCCCAGGTCTTACAGTTATAAGCAAGCCCTGCCTTTGCTCCTGAAGAATGGGTTCGTTTTGACACACTCAGCTTACATGTATTTTGGGCAACATTATGCAGCAGGATTTGGGGTTGTAAGACTTTCAGTCACTCAACAACAATTAGATGTGTATTTTCTTTCTCCACAGTCTCGTTGCCCAATGCATTTCTAATGCGGGCCCAGAAGAGTGGTTGCTGGTGAGCACTGTCTGGCCAAGTGATAAATGTCTGTCTGTTTACGAGTTTCCTTAGTCGGTGGTAGCTCGACAGCTTATAATTAGGAATCTCTTCAAGGAAGATCAAGATAATGACATCCTTGTGCTCATAGAACATCTTCATGGTGGCCAGCTGGACTTCAAGTCGGCACCATTCACTATGCAGGTATTGGTTACTGACCACACATAAAGTTTTTCGGCTTGTGTTAATTGCGTTCTGGATGTTCTCAAAGATGTCAATGCCGGGTTCAAAGTCCCGGTGGTGAAGACAAAGCTTAAAGGTAGTTTGGTTGCCTTCTTCCAGGGCTGGAACAAGCTCTTTATATACCCAGTCCTCATCAGTGGCTGAGAAAGAGACAAATGCATCATACAAGAACTTCTTTTCTGTTTTGTGCCATTTAGTGAGGTACCAAGCCCTACATATATACAAACAATACCACAGAGATGAAATCATCTTGGCACTGAACCAAGAGAAGACCATGGTAGTGAGGACCATCGTGAAGGAACAGAAAAAATAGACCTTTCCAAAGTCAAAATTACACATGGCATCATCAAAATCTATAAGCAAACTCTGGCTGTCTGGCTGCTGACAAGGGTAGCTCCGGAGGAAGGGGATGTGGACCTCCCCTGTGTTCATTGACCAGTTCTTGAACCACATGTTGTCACAGTTGCACTGAAGTTTGTTCCCATAGACATCAAAAAACACCAATGATGTCAGATTCTCCAGATGACTTTGATTAATGACCTTCAAGTTGTTGAATCTTAAAGATAAGATCTGTAGGCTCTGTAAACTGGAGAACAGGCCAGGAATCAATGAATCTAAGTTGTTATTTTCAAGGCGCAGGAGCTTTAGCCTTTTGAGTTTTTTGAATAAGGAGGCATTTAAATAGAGACTTCGATCTCCACCTTTTGTTCCTGAGATATCCAGCTTTGTGAGATTAATCAGAGGGTCAAATTGGTAGTGGTCCAGGAATACGGAGGGGTTTTTTCCTAGGAGTAACTCCTGCAAGCTACTCAGCCCTTGGAAAAGGTTCTTCGGAACAACCTGAATCCCATTTCTTTGTCCTTCTAGGTTGAGCTCTTTCAAAGATTTGAGCTTCATAAATGGAGGATGTTGAAGGGTCATAGTAGTTTCATATTTGATGCTATTAAAACCAAGTTTCAAAACCTGAAGATTTTCCAGGCCGGAGAAAACGTGTTCCTGAAAATATGACAAGCTATTGTACATTAGGTCAAGGTGATGGAGACAAGTGAGACCAGAGAATGCATGCGGCTCTATAATTTCCAGGCGGTTGTGGGAGAGAATCAAAACATTGAGTTTTTTCAAACATTGGAAGGTTCCATGGTTGAGAGTCCGGATATTGTTGGCCTCAAGATCTAGGAACTCTAGATTTGGAAGCTGAGTAAAGGAATGCCTATCAATTGTTACTATCCAGCACCTAGCTAAATTGAGCTCCTTCAGTGAAAATAGCCCACTGAAGGCCAGGTTATTGAGTTCTGTGATGGGGTTTTTTCCGAGAAAGAGAGACTTCAAGCCCTTCAAGGGTGAAAAGGCAAAATCTGGAAAACCTTTAAGCTTGTTGTGGCTCAGATCTAGGATGCTCAAGTTCTGCAGGGAACCCCAGGTCCTGTTGCTGATGAAGGAAAGCTGGCACTTGTTCAGATTCAGTCTTTGGAGACTGGGCAGAGCATCAAACTCACTGTCATTGAGATGAACCAAGTCACTGTTTTGGCCCAGGTCAAGAAACAAAAGCCTGGTACACTTTGCCAGATGCTTAATGCCCTCTGCATTGGTGGCATTCTTCTGAAAAACCAGGGCCTCTAACCTGGGTAGGTTTTTGAGGAGGTGACAAACAGTTTCCACATTTAAGTGACCATGTCTAAGCTCCCGGTTACTGAGGTCCATAACCCTTACATTCTGTAGGTGTTTGGCTGAAAGCATCTCCAATTTCACCAATGTTCCACTCAGATTCAAGCTCCTAAGCTGGGGCAGAGTTTCCAGATACACATTCTGAATGACTCCGTGGCCATTCTGGGAAGCACTTAGCGTGGTTAGGTTAGGCAATGACAAAGCAGAGAAATTTAACTCCATTAGTTTGTTCCCCTGAAAACTCAGGTGGATCAGAGAAGTCAGTGCCTTAGGGCTGTGGTCCAAGTAGATGATGCTGTTGTTAGTAAGATCAAGATGCTCCAGGCACGGAAGATACTGGACTGCTTCAAGGATAACAGAAAGATCGGTAATGCTGTTTCGCGAGAGGCTCAAATATTTCAACTTGACAAGAGGAGTAAAGGCTCTTTTGTGAATATGGGTAATCTGATTGTGGCTCAGGAGCAAGGTCTCCAGATTGGGTAGGCCCTCAAAGGACTTATTCACACTTTGAATCTTATTTTCCACTAAATTTAGAAGGGTCAAATTTTCAAGTCCCCTAAAGGCACCTTCATCGATTTTCCAAATTAAATTCCACTCTAGTCTCAGGTCCACCAGAGCAGACAGATTAGTGAAACTCTGGGGAGGAAGGACTTGAATGTAGTTCTCTGTCAGGTTGAGGTGAGTAGTATATCTAGGTATGTCACTAATGGCATCTGTCAAGTTAGTGATCTTCTTCCGAATGCAGAACACATGGCGAATATCAAATTCATACTGTGTGCACTTATTGAACCCATATGTCTCTACCAGAGACAGCAGAGAAAGCCCTATTAACATGACCAGAAGTTGGAGAGAAAGTGCATAGCTGCCCCAACTCATCTTGACTGCCCCAGGCATCCAGGTTACAACAGAAAAAAAATCCCGTCACATAGGCGATTCTCATGTTAGAAGGCATGCTCTTTACATAGGAACTTTCCTGAAAAGAAAAACAAAGGTTTTTAGTTTAAATTTCTCTTCCCTAATAAGTATTTTATAGTTTGCTTCAAGGAAACAAAAAGGTAAATCCCAGCATCATTTTTTTCTTTTTTCTGAGGTAGGGTTTCTCTGTGTAACAGCTCTGGCTGCATTGGAATTTGCTTTGGAGATCTGTCTGCCTCTGCCTGAGTGCTGAGATTAAAGGCATGTGCTACCATCACCCGGCCCAACATTAACTTTCAAAACTCCCTTCCAGAACCCTGTCTGTTATCAAAAAAGGTGACTGCTCTTTTTTAGCAAGCAAAAATTTCAGGACACAGAACTGTAGGAGCCAGCCATGTTATGCTAAAAACGAACAGATTGCCCAAAGAAGTTCTTTACTTCCAACCATTATCACCTGCCAGTATAGGACTTAACCACCGATAAGTAGTTTACCCTGAAGCAATTCTGGTTGCTGGAAGAACCACAAACTGAGATTACCCAAGTACCAGCCAAGAACAGACCATTCAAAGGAAATGCCTAACGTTCCAATCACTGTAGATAGGATCACCTGCTAGCACACACTCACCAGGACACTCCTAGACAAATGCAGCCAATCAGGGGTCCTGAACCTCAGAAACCCCTCAACCTCACCTTTACTACTATAAAAACCCAACTCTAACTGAGCTTGGGGCTCTCCATTTATTTCAATATGTTGGACGTGCAGAGAGACAGAGTTTGCAAACTTACATAAAATAAAGGCTCTTTGCTTTTACGTACAGGACTCGGTCTCCTTGTTGGTTTTTGTGGGACTTTGCGAATTTGTGCATAACAAGAACCAAAGGAGGCAACGTTATGTGTCATTTAATTTATGTTAATCAAGAAGCCCCCCCCCCATTTGTAGGCTGATACCTGAAATGCCATCACTACTGATGCATTAGATGGGCTGGGAAAACGGAATGCCATATATGACACAAGTCACTTCTGCCTCAATGTGAATGAGGCCATATGATCAATGATTTCACCACAATTTGCATTTGATAGAGGGAGAAGTGAGTTGGTAAAGTTTTGTACTTGAGCTGGACTGAAGGATCAAAAGGAGGGGAGGGATGGAGGTGGGCAGAAACATTGGGCATGAGGAAGAAGAACACTGAGATAACTTGACATAATTTGAGCAAGATGCCCTGACTAGTGAAGGGCAGGAACACGATATCTGAGTATTTATGATTTGGAGACTCTGTCTATATATTTGGTAGCTTTTTTCCCCAGTGACTTACTTGTTTATCTCCATTCTTCAGTTTCTTTCTTTTTTCTTTTCTTTTTGATGTTTTGTGAACACTCTTGTATAGTCTTTGTATATCAATCCTTTGTTAATATCAATATCTCCTGCCATCTATAATTTAACATTGTCTACGAACTCCTTTGTTGACAGAAAAAAATCAGTAATCATATGGTATGGTGGTTAGTTTTAATTGTCAACCTGAAAGAATATAGAATCGAGTAAGTTAAGTCTTGGGGAGGGATTGTCTTGATGAGATTAATCTGGGAGCTGTCTGTAGGGGTTGATTTAAGTATATTAATTGATGTGAGAAAACCCGGCCTAAAAGTGGGTGGCACCATTCCCACATTTTCCTGGACAACATGAAAATAGGCTCCGTGAGATGCTGTTTTCTGCCTGTCTCCTGGAAGTATTTAGATCATGTTATTTTGAGGACTCGATTTCTTCTTATTTTCTAGTTTGATATAGCAAGGGTATCAAAATTTTTGTTGGTGTTGATCACAAAGATAACAAGCTGAATTCCCTTATTTGTTTTTAAAATGGGAGTGTTTGTTATATTAGGGGTTATCATTAGTTAGTTTAGTTTTTGTTGTCGTTGTTTATTTTTGCTTTTTTTCTAAGACAAGGTCTTACTAGGTAGCTCTAGTTGTCCTAGGACTCACTATGTAGGCCAGCTCAGCCTTAAACTCAAGCTCACAGGGGTCTTGCCTACCTCTGCCTCCCAAGGGCTGGGGTTAAAGGTGCTCTCCAGTATAACCAGTGTAGTTTTATCTGTTAATATTATGCCTTCTGCAAGTAATTGAAATTATACCTTTCTGTTTTGAATTCACTCATTTTCTATGCCTTTCTATTTGATTTCCAGATGTGATCACAGCTTCAAATACCGTATTGAGTAAGTTACAGCACTGACAGAGCACGTCCTCTTGTGAGTGAGATGACATCTATAAGCTTCCTATTAATTATTATTTGTCACAGTTCGTGACAAATGTCAAGACAAGAAAATGCCTTCTTATTCCTCAATTTCTAAGTTGGGGAAGGGGAGGATGGCTGTTTACATCGAAAGGGTGCCAGAATCCTTGGACTACAGGACAGGCACTACAACTGAGATGAATAAATTAACTCAGTGACAGGGAGCAGAGGTTTATGGCTTTTTGTCATTGTAGTTGTTGAGAAAAATGTCCCACTCTGGAACTCACTATGCACCCCAGGCTGCACTGTGGTAGTTCTCCTGTCTCAGTCTTCTGAGTGATGGAATTAAAGGCATGCACCACTATGCCTGTAATGATCTGTTCTGTCCCTTTAAGAGACAAGCCACACCACACCCTCCCACTCCCACCCCCACCCCAACCCCCATCCACTGAGGCAGGCAGATCTTCCTGCTTGCAGTCTGGGTCTCTTCTTATTCCATCTCCCTCTCAAAAAGGCAGCTTATTATACAAGAGCTAGTTCCAGGACAGGCTCCAAAACCACAGAGAAACCCTGTCTCGAAAAAAAAAAAGAAAAGAAAAGAAAAGGCAGCTTATGTCTCTCCTTTCTCTCTCTCCTCTCTCTCCTCTCTCTCTTTCTTTCTCTCTTTCTCTCTCTCTCTGTTCTTCTCCCTTCTTTCCCCCTCCATAACCCACTAAATAAATAACCAACCTCACTCTGCATGGCGTGGCAATCCATGTCTCTGTCTCTTGCCCCACCACATGGTTTCCTGCCTGGGACCAGCCGCCTGCAGTGTGGGACCTGTGCCATATGTGCCTTGCCTGGGACTGGCTGCTCTGGGGCCTGCTGCCTGCCCCCGCTCAGAGACCTGCAGCGTGGTCTCATGGCCCTCTGCTCCCTGCAGCCACTCAGGGAGCCACAGCATTTTTTTTATTACTCCATCTCAATGCACAAGAATGAAACAGAAAAGAGAGATCTATAAAAGTTAATACTAGAAAAGGAAAGATGGGGATAGAGACAGGTGTTAGAGCACAAGACCCTGAGTTTGGGTCCCAAGATTCTCCTACAGCAAAAGAACTTTCTGGGCATGGTATCCATGCATATAGTCCCAGCACTCAGGAGCTGAGGTGGGATAACAACTTGGCTGAGGAACCTGAGACCCAACTGTGCAACTCAGAAAGAATGAAAAAGGGAAAGAAGAAAATATAGGAAAGAAGCACAGAGGGCAATAGAGGAGAGGGGAGGGAGGAGAGGTGGGAGAAATGGAGAAGGAAGAGGAAGAAATAGTAAATCCACATTGCGTAATGTGGCTAGAGGAAACTGGGTGGGGCAAGATGACATTGCTAGATTAATGTGCTCTTTGTTCTCAGAGAAGACGAAGGACAGTGATATATGCTTTCAAATCTACCAGAGTTTGCTACAAAAATACAGTAAATGAAGGGCACTAGCCATGAAGAAGTCTGAAGGCAAACATGAAAAACTTTCTAAACATGTAACTATCCCATGCTTCAAGGGACAGAGAGGGGAACATCATCAGTGAAGTTGTCCTGGGGCAGGGCTGGTGGAGGAGACAAGGAGCAGACAAGGAGCAAAAGTCTGAACAGGAAGCTGGGGCCTGACAGCCATACAAAGAGAATTTTTAAAGGTGTGGAACTGCCTTCAGCAGGCTTGGCAGGTGAGATCCCAGCACACAGAAGAGAGAGGCAGGGAGCAAGCCAACCTTCAAAGGCACTGCTCTTTCAGCTGGATTTTAAAAATAACATTACATTTGAGTGTGTGTGTGTGTGTGTGTGTGTGTGTTTTGTGTGGACAAGTGCACAACAGCTCGAATGTCGAGGTCAGAAGACAATGTGGGGGTTTGTTTCTCTCTTCTCATCATTTGGGTCCCAGGGATTAATTTAAACTCCAGTTGTCTCAGGTTTGGCAGCAAGTGTCTTTATTTGCTGACTCTTGCAGCTGCATTTTACAGGCTCACTCACCACAATGGTTTGATGCCAGGGACTCTTGAAAGAACAAGGCAGAGAACTAACCCCTTCCAGTTGTGACATTAATAAGGCAAGGATGCTTAGTGCAGTCATACACGCCTATAATCTGAGCACTAGGGAGACCTCAAGAAAGATCTGAGAAACAAAAGTCAATGGTTTAATTATATTTAAAAAAAAAGTCAATGGTTTATAATGTTGTATGTCTTTGTTTACAAACCCCCAAGCCTAACACTTATCTTTCAGCTAGGACTACATGCTGCACTAAACGTACCTGAACCCAAGTAAAACAAACAAAAACTCAAGTATCTGGAAGAGAAAGTGGGTGAGCAGGATGTGGTAATTATGCCTAGAATCCCAGCACTTGGAAGGTAGAAGCTGGAAGATTGGGAGTTGAAGGTTAATCTTTCAGCAATATGTCAAGTTTGAGAGCCTGGGCTACATGAGCCCCCTTTTCAAAAACCAAGCAAACAAAAACTGTGAAGTTGGAAATAGTGAAACACATGTATAATCCCAGCACTGAGGAGATGGAAGCAAGAAAATGATGAGGTTAAGGCCAGCCTGGTTGCGTTGTGCCAGGTGGTGATGGCGCACGCCTTTAATCCCAGCACTCAGGAGGCAGAGACAGGCAGATCTCTGTGAGTCCGAGGCCAGTCTGGTCTACAGAGCTAGTTCCATGACAACCAGAGCTACAGAGAGAAATTAGAAACCCCCTGAAAAATGGGTGTCAATATGTCTCAGTAGGTAGAGGTGCTTTCCGCAAAGCCTGATAGCCTGGGACCTACATGGTAAGACAGTTGTCACCTCCAAGCTGACCTCACCTTCACGGACACAGCATGGCATGCACACACTCAACATCTCCACCCCTTCACACACAAAACAAAGAAATTGTGTGTGTGTGTGTCTTTAAATGAGTGGATGCAAGCCAGTACAAAGCTACTGCAGAAAGTTAAAGTTTCAATTCTCTAAACACTTGGGATTTGGTCCCCACTAGTCAATTAAGGAGCAAAATAAATACATGAGAAATGGGGAAGAATGAGCAAGTACAAAACATATGTAGGAGCTCATTCACAGTGGAAACAGATAGGCAGGTGTCTTGTGTCTCAGCCTGCAGATTCTATTCTTGATTCTGCTCAGTCCTTATCAGCTTGCCAAGCTACTGTTTCTGTCTTTGCTATGCACTGGCCTTTAGACAGCCAGTCTTTCCTGCTCCCCACTGAGATGCAACTACTTTTAGATTCAATAAGCTTCTGAACCTGCTTGTCAAATCAACACAGGAAAGGGAGGAGCTTGCTTCTCCAGGCTCCAGAGACCAGCTAAGGAAACTGCAGCTCTGATGAGGAGAGCTCCCACTGCAGAAACTGCAAAGCCAAGGGAGCCTTTCAGAGGCTCAACCAAGGCTTTAAAAAAATATTCCCTGCACTGTTTGCAGAGAAGAGACTGAACCTACAATCTGTAACCACATTTCAGTTATTTGGACTCTGTTTCTCTTAAAGCCTCAAAATCTCCTCTCAGGTTAGGAAATTTTAATTGAGTGGCAAAGAAACCCCAATAACTTGTTATTCTGAGTTTTTGTTGTTATTTTGTATGTGTTTTGTGTGTGTGGTGTATGTACTTGTTTGTGTGAGTGTGTGTACATGAGTGAGTGCCTGTGCACATATATGTATGTGTGTGTGGAGGCCAGAGGTTGATCTCTGGTGTCTTTCCAGTTTCAGGGATCCTTCTGTCTTTGTCCCCTAACTGTGCCTAGCATTTCATGTGAGCTCTGGGGATCTGAACTCAGGACCTCATGACTTGTCACCTCCCTAGCCCCCTAGCATACTTCTTATTTTTTTAAAAAAAAAAGGGTTTTATTTTTATGTGTATGAGTGTTTTCTTTTCATGTATGTGTGCACCATGTAAGTGCTTGCAATGGAAGCTACAGAAGGTTGTGAGCTATGGTGTGGCTACTAGGAATTGAACTTGTGTTCCCTGGAAGAGCAGCCACTGCTCTCAATTGCTGAACCATCTATCCAGTACCCTAGCTTAGTTTTTTTCTTTTGTTACATGTTTTATTTTGAGATAATAGGGATTCCCATGCAACATTGGGAAACAATACAAAAAATGCCACTATACCTTGAATCTTGATCGTCCCTCAGAAGCCCATATAAAACAATAGGGATGTTCTATCGGGAACTCACCAAGGCCAGCTGGCCTGGGTCTGAAAAAGCCTGGGTTAAAACCGGTCTCGCTGAACATAGCGGACAATGAGGACTACTGAGATCTCAAGAACAATGGCAATGGGTTTTTGATCCTACTGCACGTACTGGCTTTGTGGGAGCCTAGGCAGTTTGGATGCTCACCTTACTAGACCTGGATGGAGGGGGGTGGTCCTTGGACTTCCCACAGGGCAGGGAACCCTGATTGCTCTTTGGGCTGAAGAGGGAGGGGGACTTGATTGGGGGAGGGGGAGGGAAATGGGAGGCGGCGGTGGGGAAGAGACAGAAATCTTTAATAAATAATTTAAAAAAAAAAAGAAAGATTGTGTCCCCAGTTGTAGCACTGCAGGAGAGGTGGTGGGACCTTTTTCAAATAGAGCCTAGCAGGAAGTTATCAGGCCACTGGAAGCATGTGCTGGAAGGGACTAGTGGAACTCAGGTCCTCTTTCTTTCTCTTTTTTTTTCTTCAACCACAAGAAAATAGCTTTTTTTTTTTTTTGTACCACATATCCATTCTTACAGTGTGCTGCCTCAGTACCAATAGATCAAACCTGAAAGCCCCTCACCTGAATTACAGTAATGGGAATGGACTAATGCAGATGTTTGTACATTTGGCCCGGTTTTCTTTCATGATTCTGTCAAGCAAACTTATAGTGCAGTATCACAACCAGGAGATTGACACTGATGTAATCTCCTGATTATATTAGCTCTCCTTGGTCTTGTAATTGTGTGTATGAACTCAGATCTATACAATTTTATTGCACACAGATATGTTTGTATATCCAGCATCACATTTTAAAACACAAGATGGTTATAATTCCACAAATAACTTCTAACTTGGTCTCTGCTTCTCCATGCTAGTAATTTTAAGAATGCTATACAAATGGAATTAGGCAATATATGATATATAGAAGTTGATTAGTGTAGGAGTTCCTTCTGTTTGTGTGTTGCTTTCATAGGATAATGAATAAAGAAACTGCCTTGGTCTAGTTGATTGGGTGGAATTTAGGTAAGCGGAGAAGACAGAACTGAATTCTGGGAGAAAAAAAGCAGAGTCAGAGAATCACCATGGAGCCACCAGAAAAAGACAGCTGAATCTTTCCCAGTAAGCCATGGCCTCGTGGTGATATACAGATTAATAGAAATGGGTTAAATCAAGATGTGAGAGTTAGCCAATTAGAGGCTAGAGATAATGGGCCAGGCAGTGATTTAATTAATACAATTTCTGTGTAGTTATTTCGGGTGTAAGCTAGTTGGGTAGCCAGGACAAACAAAATCATGAAACAGTCGATTTTTTAAATTGCACATAATTCCTTAAAGATTGACCCAAATTGTACTCTTTTCATTTCTGTGTAGGAGTCCATGTTGTGGATATGCCACAGCTGGTTTATCCACATCAGTTGATGGACATCTGAATTGTTTCTACCTTTGGCTGTTTTGACTGAAGTTACAATGAACATTTATGTACATGGCCTTTTTTCAAAATGTACATCTTAATTTCGCAGACAACTATTAATGTCCTTTCAAACTCCCAAATTTGTAGTTTAGATTTAGGACATATTCCAAATATACTCCCACACTATTGAATAATGTGAAAGATTAATTAATCTCCATTATGACTCAACATACATAACCTTAAAAATATGTTTAAGACAAATGGGACATGTACATCACACACACACACACACACACACACACACACACACCCTCACAGGGCTCAGGAACCCATCTGAAAGATGAATGGAAAGAGTATAAGAGCCAGAGGTGAGGAAGGCCCAGAGTGAAAATTATCTTCTGGCTATGACACGACCACTGCTTTTATCATCTCAGCAACTGTGGCTGCCAGTGTAAGACCAACACAAGAGGAAGCCAGTTAACACTCTATGAAGCTATTCCCAGTTGATTGTATCTGGGGAAGGGAGGGTCAGTTTTCCTTAGGGCTATGGCTCCTGGTTGGTTGACAGCAATCCAGCAAATTACCACTCTCAGACATATATGGCCAGCCCAAATTGGATTTGTTGAGTTATTTAAAAAAGAAGGGGGCTGGAGAGATGGCTCAGTGGTTCTACCTGTTCTTCCAAAGGTCCTGAGTTCAATTCCCAGCAACCACATGGTGGCTCACAACTACCTGTAATGGGGTCTGGTGCCCTCTTCTGGCCTGTAGGCATACACGTAGAAAGAATATTGTATACATAATAAATAAATAAATATTTAAAAAACAGAAGGGGGCTGGAGAGATGGCTCAGTGGTTAAGACCACTACCTGTTCTTCCAAAGGTCCTGAGTTCAATTCCCAGCAACCACATGGTGGCTCACAACTACCTGTAATGGGGTCTGGTACCCTCTTCTGGCCTGCAGGCATGCATACAGACAGAACACTGTATACTTAATAAATAAATAACTCTTTTATTAAAAAAAGGAGGATATGAAGTTGGGAAGGAGTTCAGGGAGGTGTAATGGATCTGGGAGGAGTGGAGGTGGATATGATCAAAATATGTTATATAAAATATCAGAGAATTAATACAACATTAAATTTTAAAAAGAATTAAATAGCATTAATGATATTGTTCAGCATGGGGTTTGATATGATGTAGGTTCTCAATGAGTGTCAGTCCTTGTTCGGCAGGAACTGGGGCTATAACAGGCAGTGTCCCTACAAGACCAAGAAAGACAACTTTCAGCTATTTAAGTATGTTCCAAAATGACCAAAACATCATGTTCATTGATAACATTGTCAGTTTTCAATTTTTCAGGGCCTGTGTGACCAGGTGATTGCTTCTAAGACACACAGTATCACAGATAAACCGCAATGCATCAGAATCCAGGGGGAGTCTTCTCCCTATAGGGGAAAACCAGCCAGAGTGAGATACTGGATCTGGGGTAGGCTGAGAATAAAAGGATAGGGGAATGGTGAGCAGGAAGAGACAGGTTTGAGGCCTAGACGGTTGTGGAGACTAAGGAGATAGACAAAGAAGACAAGCTCACTACGCTTTACCGTTTTGTTTTGATTCTGGAGATGGAACCCGGTTCCCACACATGGGAGACAGTGAGCACATTCACAGCCCCAGCTTTATTGTTGGACATGTGATTTGGGATGTCCTTCTGCCAGGCAGGAAATTCTAACAGAGATATACAGAGAGAGTAGGAGTCAAAGAGATGGCATGTAGCTGCCAAAGAAGAAAGACGCCAGAACAGAACCTTACTGGGTGAGCCACAGTCTTGTGGCGATACACAGATTAATAGAAATGGGCTAATTTAAGAAATAAGAGTTAGTTAATAAGACCCCTAAGTGTTGCAATTAATATAGTTTCTGTGTGATATTCAGGACAAAGCGGCCAGGAAACAAGCAAGCAGTCTCCGCCTCAGATATGTTGTATAAAGTCCTACACTGGCTGTTTGGATGCTCACCTTACTAGACCTGGAAGGAGGTGGGAGGTCCTTGGACTTCCCATAGGGCAGGGAACCCTGACTGCTCTTCGGGCTGATGAGGGAGGGGGAGTTGAGTGGGGGAGGGGGACGGGGAGGGAAATGGGAGGCAGTGGCAGGGAGGAGGCAGAAATCTTTAATAAATAAATTAATTAATTAAGTAAAAAAAAAAGTCCTACACTGCGCCTTTAAGAAAAACCAACAGGCTGTAAATGTCACTCAATGGTAGACTGCCTAAACCTGTACATAAGAAAGAAGGAAGGAGGGACATGGACAGAGGTAGAGAGGGAAAGAGGAAAATGGAAAACCTGCAAAAAGCCACCCCCCTGCACACACTTTGAGACGGGGTTTATGTAGCCTAGAACTCACTGAGATCTGTCTGCTTCTGCCTGTGAACTGCTAGGATTAAAGATGCAAGACACCACCCCTGAAAAATGTTGGTACATCCTTTTAAAAAGAAAATGTTAACATTGGCTTTTCCCCTTGACTTTTCCCTACAGAGACCCACTAGAGGACTGACCTTTCAAGTTCACGTGGACCTACATAGGGTGTGTCCCGTTGCCACGCCTCGGCAGCACTGTCTAGATTCTAAAACCCCACAGGCCCTCGCACTCTCTAAACTCTCGGCCACCCCAGAGAGAGCACCTGAACTTTGCAGTCCATACATTCCCTTGGAAACAAGGAAGAGCAGTGGCAGATTCTTAGGCTGACATACCCTGACAAAGGCTTAGCTTCGAGGTCAGCACAAGTTTATTTCATATACCTACTTTGTGATTTACCACGTGTGCTCAAGTTCCATGCTTTTATCACTTGTTTCGGTTCATTTGGAACTCAACTGATGACCTTTCTGAGCTTAGTGGCACACACCTGCAATCCTAGCTCTTGGGGAGGTGGAGGTGGGAAGATAAAGATCTCACGCCAATTTCAGTGACCTATTGAGATCAAGGTCACTCTGAGCTCCGTGAAGACCCGTCTCAAATATCAAAAACCATAGCGCCAGCAAGGTGGCTAAATGGGTTAACAACGCTCACTGCCAGGTCTGATGGCCTGCGTTCAGTCCCTGGATCTACATGGTAGAAAGAGGGAATTAATGCCGGCAGGTTGCTCTCTGACCTCCACACGTGAGCTGTGATGCATGAACATGAGCATATACACACAGACACACACACACTAAACAGACAGACAGATAGATAAATGTAGTCAAGAAAAATAGTGACTCGATAACTAACAACTCTTAACTCACTGGAAAAGTTCGCCGTGAGCATGGATCCACCCAGGTCCTGGACAGGCCAACGGCTGTCACACATGTTAATGCTAAAAAGAGTTTCCCACAGAAAACTAAAGTGAACCAAGGCACCATGGGCAGAAGAGCAGCAGGGGAGGCACTGTTCTGTGTGGTGGAGGAGCTGAGAGGTCCTCTTTACACTGCTCTGGAGTGAGAGCCATCTCCAAATTCCTAGGCCATTGTAGCAAAACCCAGAGGGCAGCGCTAGAAGCCACTGCTCGGTTCACCAAGGAAGTTTTGCTCCCGTTACGAGAGCTGAGGATGAGTACAGACTGGGCAGTGGATGTGAGGGCTAGTGTAGACTGGGCAGTAGACCTGAATCTCACTAAGGCCAGGAACATTTGTCTTTCAGAAGTAGTACAACATAGCAGCGGAGCTAGAAAACAGCCATTCCCTTCATTCCAGCCACTAGGGACTTCCAGAGCAGATGTGGTTTGTAGCATGGTGTCTTTCCCATGCTAGAAGCTGGCTGGGTCAGCTGCTTTTATGTGGGAAAGTAAAGAGTGCAAGTAGGATTCAGGCAGCATAATCCACCACTGCCCTTGACTCACCTTGGTGATCTTGGAAAACCCAGCTTGAGAAAGATGGATTGTGACATTTCAACAAAGGGGTACCCAACATGCCTGCCACCATCAGCTCCTTTCCTAACAGAGATGGAGAGTTCTTGGTTCTGTGGTTTACTCCATCCTGGGATCCGCCACCTGCTGACCTTAACCCTTAGTATAACCACTGAGCTATACTGCCAATCTGGCCTTGAAATCCAACAGAGAGCCAGGCATGATGATGCAGGCCTGTAATCCTGGCAGCACTCAGGAGGCTGAGGCAGGAGCATTGTTAAATCCAAAGCCAGTCCTCAGAGTGAGTTTCAGGCCAGTTTGGGCTATGAGTGACATCCTGTCTTTAAACAAACAAACAACAAACAAAAAGAAACTAGAGAATCTCAAATCTAGAAGAGACTTTCAAATCTTATGAAAATCTTGCTGCAGGCCCTGGACTACTATAAGCAGAGGAATGCTGAGACTACGTGGCAAGGCCTGAGAGCTCATAACACCCTGTGGTGGTATGCACACTTGCTTAGCAGTTACTTCAGACCTGGATGTTCTTTCTACAAATAGGAATTGGCACACATTATATAGGATAAATGTACAAATGATAAATGCCAGTAAACACAGTACCATTAATACAACTCATAGTCCTGAGACAAGCTAAGGATAATGCAAGACCATCTTTGCTGGATCTGATTTTATAGCCCTGCAGTCACAACTACTAGGAGGTTGACACAGGAGGACCACAAACTTAAGGCCTGCTACAGAGTAGGTTCAAGGCCAGCCTGGACAATTTTGTTAGACCAGTCTTAAAAACAAGAAGGTCTGGGATAAAACTCAGTGGTAGAGCGCTGGTCTGGAATGGACAAGCTCCAGTATGATACCCACAGACTATTATGTTTCAAACAAAAGAAGAAGATGCCATATGAAAAATGACTATGCACAATTTAATAAAGAAATTGAGACACTGATTATGAGAAGGTCAACAAAAATAACAGGAACTAACAGAGATCCAGCGGATTGCAACATCCTGGTCACTCCCACACATGAGGCCGAAAGACGAGACAGTCTATGAGTTAAAAAGAGGAACAACATGATTCTCTATTTGGAGAGGATAGAGCAAAGGTGGCTTTAAGGGAACTAAGTGTCAGGACAGTTGAGGTATTAGTATGAGAATATAAAGCTGTCTTGGACCCATGCATTCATCTGTGAACTCATTCTACACACATGTCCCCTGCCCACCTCAGTTACTCTTTTAGGTGATGTGTAAGAGACATTCCTTTCACTAGAGCATGAACTCCTCATGAGGGTATCTCGCAAGGGAAAGTTCTGGAAAGGAAGAAATATAGAGAGTGACTATTTTATCTAGATTTATGCCTACAGCTCAGCGGGGCCATTTAATGAGCTCCTCCTTTGGCTCACAACAATATGCTGCTTTGCATGATAAGTTATTATAGCTGCTCTTCACATGCAGATAACAGCTATTACTGTCATGTATTGTGCTCTAGTGCTTGTCATGAAAGATCTCAATTGTTATTCCAACCCTACGATACAGGTGTCAGACCGTTATCCTCCTTTTCTAGACGAAGAATCTAAATGTGGCCATAGCCATACCAGTATCTCCCTGGGTGCTGCAGTGGGCCAACCCTACTTTATAGTAACTTGTATTACTGGAAAGCAGTAGTAAAAAGTGCAGACATGGGGGCTGGAGAGATGGCTTAATGGCCAAAAACATTTGCTGCTCTTTCAGAGGACCTGGGTTTGGCTCCCAGCATCCACATAATAGCTCACAACTATCTATAACTTCAGTTCCAGGGGATCCGATGTCCTCTTTTGACCTCCACAGGAAATGGACATTCGTGTAGTACACAGACATACATGTAGGCAAAACACACATGCATATGGAATTAAATAAATATAAGAGTTGTTAAGTGCAAACATTTTGGAAGAAATGTGATAGGCTTTGATGAAGTATGCTACCCACGACTGGAGAAATACAAAAGCAAAGAACACCACAGCCCATGGCAAGAGTCTAGCAAGAAGTATAACCCCACCTGGCACTGTATCATGCAAGGAATGGGGTAGTTATGTGACATATGAAATCAATGACTTCCTCTACTTCTATGTGGGGCATGTGGCCATTCAGCTCTGGTTAAAAGCGTGAGATATGTCAAGCATGCTGAGATCCATCTGAAAACCCAAGTTGCACTCTAAATTCCAAAAACCAGAACTGGCATTGTCACCCTTGTTAAGGTAACACTTTCATCGTGTTTTGTACAGAGAAGCCTCTGTACTAGTTAATTGTGGTTATGAAATTATTGATAAATCAGTTGGCATTTATACTTTTTGCTTCCTTTTTTCTTTTCTTCTTTTTTTTGTTTTTCAGTTTTGTTTCTTGAGACAAAGTCTCATGTAGCCCAGGCTAGCCTCAGACTCACTATGTAACAGAGCGTGCCTTAAACACCTAATCCTCCCGCCTCTGCCTCCCCAAGGACTGGAACTGCAGGTATATGCTGTCATGTTCAGCACTGTGTTTGTTTTTTATCCCATTCTTCTGTGTCCTCTGGCTTTTTCTCTTAATTCATTCTTTCAAAAACTAAGCCTTGAGCCAATGAGAGGTCTCAGCAGGTAAATTTCCTGTCGAGCCTGAGAAATGTGATTCCTGGATCACAGGGTGGAAGGAGAGACCTGGCTCTACATGTTGTACTCTGACTTCTACACATGCACCATGGCATGCACATACACAGGCATTCATGTATTTGCATACACATAAATCGGAAAAAAAATCTGTTGTAGGTATGAGAATAAAAAAATAATATAGACTGGGCATGGTGGCACATGGTTTTAGTCTCAGCACTCCAGAGATAAAGGAAGGTGGATCTCTGGGAGAAATCCTGAGTTCCATGCTGTGGGACAATGATCTTTTATCCTGGAACTTGTATTATTTTTAATAAAACACTAATTGGCCAGTAGCCAGGCAGGAAGTATAGGCAGGGAAACCAGGCAAGAAGTAGAGGTGGGATGACAAGAACAGGAGAATGCTAGGAAGAGGAAAGGTCAGTCTGCAGTCATCATCCAGACACAGAGGAAGCCAGACACAGAGCAAGGAAGATGAGACTGCCTAGCTGAGAAAAGGTACCAAGCCACATGGCTCACAGACAAGAATTATGGGCTAATATAAGTTATAAGAGTTAATAAGAAGCCTGAGCTAATAGGCCAGCCAGTTTATAATTAACATAGACCTCTGTGTGTTTATTTGGGACTAAACGGGTGTGGGAACTGGTGGGACAGAAACCTCCGTCAACAGTTCCAGGCCATCCAGGGCTATATAATAAGACCCTTTCTCAAAAGAAGGAGAAGGACAAGGCAGAGAAGGAAGAGGATTTCTGAGTGTTTAATTGTTGATCTCAAGCTCATAAATACAAGGACTAGGACTGAATTCCCATTAGGCACAGTAGATACAAAGTTTTTTGTATATAATATTTCTAGGGTTCCATAAAAATATCTTATTTGTGTATGCATGTGCATGTGTGATTGCTGGGAGCCGATTTGAGTGGCTGCCATTACAAGATGGCATTTGGCCCCGGCCTCGCTTGATAAATAACTCCATATTAGGCAATGCAATGGAACCGTGCCTCTCACATATGTGCTTAGGGCCAATTCCGTGGCCAGGAGCATCGACAGGCGCGCATAGGCCAATTCAGGCACGATTCGTTCCCATAATAAAGGTTGCAGTACTTCCACCAGAAAACAGGGTGAGATGTTGTGATCTAGCTGCCCACACTTCCCCTGACCAGCAGGGGAACTTCCTTGTGGCCTGTAATTGACAAGGATGTTTGTTTCCTTTCCTGCCGGTGGGTCTCCAGAGAAGCAGTTGAAGTATCAAAGGTTGCTAGGCAGACTCCCTATATAAGCAGCTGCAGCTCAGAGCTCCGGGCCCCTTGCTTCCTGCTCTCCCTTTAACCAAGAGGCTCCAATAAAGCGTGATTGGGGAAGAATCCTCGTCTGGTGGCTGTTCTTTCCTGCTGGTCAGGGAGTTCGCCGCATGTGATCATGTGCACTATATGTATGCAGTACCCCCAGAGACCAGAAAAGGGCATTGGATCTCCTGGAACTGGAGTTGCTCACAAAGCTTCCAACCACACCACAGCAAAGCAGAGTCTCTGTCTCTACCCTATTCTCACTACAGATAAAAAATATGCTCACAAAGCTTCCAACCTCACCACAGCTAAGCAGAGTCTCTGTCTCTCTCTTTCCCTTTCTCTCCTCTCTGTCTCTGTCTCTCTCTCTCTTACACACACACACACACACACACACACACACCCTTCAGGCAACAGGCTTAGAAATATAGTTTTTCCCTCAACACTGAACCCTTCATAGCACTGAAGTTTGAGAGGCAGGACTGGCCCCACAGGGAACAGCCTTTGACCTGTCCGCAGTCACATCAAAACAGGCAAGAGATAAGCTGAACTCAGAAAAGAAGCCTACGGGTGTTCTCTTCGCAAAGCTTAACCTGTCTCTGGAGCATTCCTGAGCTTCGTTTCTGAGTAGGCCCATGACCCTATTGGTTTTCCTAGCATTCATCAAAGGCATTCCTGAAATGGGCAGGGGCTTAGGAGCTGTGTGAAGCTAAAGATGTCTGAAGAAGTCCTGAGGAATATTATGTAAGAAGCAGAACTTCTTGACTCATTTCCAAACTTCCAACACACACTGACAAGCGGTATATGTGCCTTGAAGTAAGGCCCCCAGTGTCTTTGAAGTGCCCTGTTAGTCTCTAATAAAAGCTTTCTATGACTTTGAAACTATAAAGACTTTACTACTTTTATAATAATTCTAACCTTTTTCTATGGAATTAAGAAGATGTATATAGGGGCTGGGGAGACAGCTCAGTGGTTAAGAGCACTGGATGGTCTTCCAGAGGACCCTGGTTCAATCCCCAGTATCCATATGGCAGCTCATAACTGTCTGTAACTCCATTTCCAGGAGATCTGACGCCTTCGTATGGGCATACATGGAAGCAAAACACGAATACACGTGAAATTAAATAAATAAAATGCTTTTTTTTTAAAAAAAAAAGTTTCTATTGCTGCCCTTGGAGTGTTCTGTCTGTCTCTCCCTCCTCCCATTCCTCCTTCCCTTCCCCCCACCCTCACCTATCCCTTCTCTCACCTTTTCTCTCGGTGTGGCCCAGGCTAACTACAAACTCTTGGATTCAAGAATCCTCTTGACTCAAATTCCAAGGTCGGAATCTCAGGGATATACTACTCTATTGACCTGTAAATTGCTTGGCAATGTTATTATTTGATCATCGGTGTAAGAATGGAGGAGAGCCTCCATTTTTACAGGAAGTACACCAGAGTCCGGGCTCTAATCTAATGGGTCTGTGCAACTTGCTGACCAGAGAAAAAAGTCTCATAATTACTTAGAATTTCATAGCTTACAGTCCTACCACATAATTCTCCATAAAGTTTTTTTTTCATTTATTTTATGGATATTGTGCTCTACCTCTGTGTATACCTGAACAACAGAAGAGGACATCAGATTCCATTATACATGGTTGTGAACCACCACATGTTTGCTGGGAATTGAACTCAGGACCTCTGAAACAGCAACCAATGTTCTCAACTACTGAGCTGTCTGTCCAACCCCTCCATAAAGTTTTATAGAAAAGGGATGTCCACTGGGCAGCAGGGCACACATCTTTATTCCCAGCACTTGGGAGCAGAGGCAGGTGGATCTCTTTGAGGCTGAGACCAGCCTGGTCTATAAAGCAAGTTCCAGGAGAGGCTCCAAAGCTACACAGAGAAATCCTGTCTCAAAAAACTCAAAAAAAAAAAAAAAAGAATAAAAGAAAATAATAGAAGAAAAGGAAAGGATATCTAGTCCATAGAAGTAGCATGAGTTGGCACTCAGCTAGTAAATGATATGCAAGATTATCTTTCAAATTCAGGCCTCCTGACCTCAATCCAGAACTCTTACCACTTCAGCAAAGAGGGTGCAAACAGATCTACGCATACTTGTTCTACCCCATTCACATAGCAGAGGTGCTGGGCACCTCTGAAATGCAGCAAAACCCTGTCAACATAGAGTGCTTGTTTGCTTAGCATGTGTGAAGTTCTGGGTTCCATTCTCAGCACCAAACAAACCAGGCTTAGTGGCTCATACTTTTATTTCTATCACCAGGAGCATCAGAAGTTAAAAATTACCCTGAGCTAAACATTAAGTTCAAGTCCAGCCTGGCATCCTATCAGAACGAGAAAGAGAAAATTGGTGAGATGGAGGAAGGGATTGAGGAGAAGGAAAAGGAGAGAGAGAGAAAAAAAAAAGAAATAAAGGAGAGAGGGAGAGAAGGAGGGGGAAAGGAAGAGATAAGGAGAGAGAGGGAGAGAGGGAAGGAGGGAGGGAGAGAACTTTTAATCCTAGCACCAAGGTGCACGGGACACTAGGGCAGGAAGCCAATTCTGGTCAATCTGGGCTATTGTGGCACCGTGGCCCATTCCTTTAATCTTAGCACTTTGAAGGCATTGAAGGCAGAGGTAGATGTGTTTTTGTCTATGTACTCATTCCCAGGCCAGCCAGGGATATATAGTGAGACCCTGTCTTAAACAAACAAAAAAGCAAAGGAAAGTTTAAAAAAAAATTAAAGCTTATTAAAATAAAAAAGATAAATTTGCATATGGTACTTGGGAAAGTTTATTATCCAAAGCATTGAAGTACACTTCAAACACAACAGTAATTTGCATAGCAGATTCTGCCCAGTAGGTATTGCAAGGCCTGCCAAATTTTTAGTTGCTGATTAATGGGTTACGGGATGTAGTTTATTTGGTGGAGTATTTGCCAAGCAAGCACAAAGCTCTGTCTTTGATCCCAAGTACTGCATAGACTGAGTATGGTAGAGCATACTTGTAAGACCAGCACTCAGGACTCAGGAGGTGGACATAGGAAGAGCAGAAGTTCAAGGTGATCTTCAACACCTAGCTAGTTTGAAGCCCACTTGGACTACATAAGACCTTGCCTTGATAATAATAATAATAATAATAAAGTGTAAGCACCAGGGAGCAAGGATGTTACTGTAATAAGAAAGTAAATGCCACTCCCCCTGTGTGCAGTAAGTGTTACTACTGCCAATGGTGGGAGTGATGAAGTGAGTTATGTTGAATTAAAAAAAAAAGTCTGGGTCAGAAGTGGTGATGCATTTTTGCAATCCCAGTACCCTTGAAGCAGATCAGTGGCAGAAGAGCATCATTGGCTTTTAGAGAGCTCCAGGCAAACTTGGGGTATGTAGCCATATCCCCATTTGCTATATATTGCTGAAACGGAATCAAGTCAAGGAAAACGACATACCTCGGAGAAGCTCCTGGCCCATGCCACAGTTCTTCATCTTCTCTAAACAATGACATTCTGTCTCTGGACTCTTAGAAACCTCGTGATGATTGTTCCAAATTCTTAAAACATGAGATACTTCCTTCCTCTTCAAACTTCTTCTTCTTTTTTTTTTTTAATCCAGACATGGTGGAGGAGGGGGATAAGGAGGTGTACTTTATATAGACCAAAACCTTGCCTGATGTGTATGGCAAAACCAAACAATCTTCTAAGGAGATTTCACCTTCTGCCCACTCTACTTTCCCCCGAGTTTCTTCCTGTGTAATCAATCTCCTTTGGGGATGTTCAGCTGGATTAAGCCCTGGTATTGAGAACCATCCTGCCCTGAACCTAGACCTGTACATCAAGGTACCAGTGGTAACTAAATCACGGGATCAGGATGTCTGACTCTGTTTCCTGACCCTTGACTCATCATCCCACCACACATTTTGTTGCCTAATTGATGCAATTCTATTCTGTATTTACTTCATTTTGGGGGAACACAATTTGACTTTTCTCCTAAAACTGTGGTCATGAGAGGCTTGTGAGACTGCCTTAGTTTGCTTTTTGTTGCTCTGATAAAACATTAATGAGAAGGGACTCGAGAGTGGTAGTTCATCTTACAGGTTACAGAACACCAAGGCAAGATACTCAAAGGTAGGGACCTGGAGGTAGGACCTGAAACAGAGACTATGAAGGAATATTTCACATCCAGGCCCACTTGTCCAGGGATGGCACCATCCATGGTGGGCTTTCTCAATTAGCAATCAAGAAAATGTGCCACAGACCTGTGTGAATAGGTCGAGTTAAGGGAAGAAAATTCTCAATTAAGATTCCTTCTTCCTATGTACGTTTAGGTTTGTGTCAGGTTGACAAAAACCATCCAGTACAAACAGCAAATCCTCAAGTCCACATTATCAAGAACAGGTATGAGAGAGGGAGGATAAGTCTTCTCAGGGGTAACCTCCACATAGGCTGTCCAGTTTCAAGTGGTCAGTCCTAAACATATTTACATATGAGCAATAGATGACACAGGTTGTATATTGTAGTGGTTTGAATAAAATGGCCAGCACAGGCCCATACATTTGAATGCTTAGTCATCAGGGAGTGGCACTAGTTGAGGAGTAGGTGTGGCTTTGTTGGAGGAAGTGTGTCATTCAGGGTGGGCTTTGTGCTTTCAAAAGCTTCAGTCAGGTAGTGTTGCACTCTTAATGCTGCCTGTGGATCCAGATATGGAGGGAACAGGGCACACACAGGTCAAGTTGTAAAGGGAAGGGGTAGAAATGATATAAATACAGTATTCATGTATGAAATTCTGAAAAAAACAAAAAATAAAAGGGGATGGATAAATGGCTCAAGTGGTTAATAGCACTGGCAGCTCTTCCAGACCTCCCAGATTGGATTTCCAGAAACCACGTCTTGGCTTACAATCATCTCTAACTCTAATTCCAGGAGATCAGAAACCCTCTTCCGACCTCTTAGGGCACCAAGCACACTCATGATGCACAGACATACATACAGACAAAACACTCATATACATAAAATAAAAATTAAATAATAATAATATATAGAATTGATGGTTCATAGTCTAGTTGTAATCATTTGAGAAGAAGCCATGTTGTTTTCCATAAAGGCTTTACCTTTTCACATTTCCACTACTATAGACAAGGCACTATAGACGTTGCCTCTGAATCCTCACCAATAGTCATTATTTACTGTCATTTAAAAACCTTATGACAGCCACCATGACAACTCCGATATAGCATCTCAGTATAGTTTTGATTTTCAATTCCCTGGTGATCAGCGATATTGAGATTAAATCTTGATTTATTTATGTATTTATTTACTTACTTATTTTGAGATAGAGTTTCTTTGTCTAACATCTTTGGCTATCCTGGAACTAGCTCTGTAGACCAGGCTCGCCTCAAACTCATACAGATCCGCCTGCCTCTGCCTCCCCAGTGCTAGGATTAAAGGCATGCGCCACCATCGCCCAGTAGAAAGTCCTGTATTTTATGTATCAATTATTTACTTCTAAGACCAGAACTCTATTTCAAAACCTGGGAGAACGTGAACATATAATTGATGTTATGGCTACAATAGATCTCCTCCTCACGGTCTCCCATTCTCTTTGATCTTGTGTTACTATCTATGAACCAATAGAAATGAGCAGTGGTTGGTGGCACTGATCAGTCAATGTACCTGCCACGTTCATTGATTTCCTTATTTCTGAGTGAGATGAAAGCATCTGAAGGAAATGACAGATCTTACCCAAAGCCTCCCTCTGGCCGTTGGGCTGAGAGTAGCTAGATGTCTTAGTTACTTGTCTATTACCATGATAGCACACCATGACCAAGGCAACTTTGGAAAGAAAAAGTTTAACTGTGGCTTACTGTTTCAGAGGGTTAGAGTCCACACCTGCCATGGCAGGGAGCATGGGCAGCAGGAAGGAAGGAATGGCGCTGGGACAGGAGTTGAGAGCGCGTCTTGAGACACTGCCACGAAGCAGAGATTGGTACACTTCAAAGCCTGGCCCCAGGGACACACCTCCTCCTGCAAAGTCACCCTGCCTAATCTTTCACAAATAGTTCTAACAACTGAGGACCTATTCAAACATATGAACCCATGGGAGGCCATTCTCACTCAAACCATTACAGCACACCAGAGGGAATCATCTTGGATTATGTGTCCAGATGGACAGCTGTGACATCAGATTGACTGGACCTTAGCAGAACGGTGGGAGCAGCAAGTTGGAAGCTTCTTAATATAGTTCAAAGGCAGAGCCGTCTTGCTTAACGTTAGATTGGGCTGTAATGTGATAGGAGGACAGAACATTTTAAAGTCAGTAGATTTTTTTTCCAAATTAAAAAAAATGTATCAATTTATTTGTGTATGAGGCGGGGGATCTTGCAGAAGTCACTTTTCTCATTCCAGCAGGAACTGAAGCAGTAAGTGCCTTTTCCTGCTGCACCATCTCACCAGCTTCCTAGCCCACGTTGATCTCAAAGTGCTCCGTAGTAAGGAAGACCTTCAACTTCTGGTCCTCCAGGTCTCTCCCTCTTTAGCACTGAGTGTGCCTCTGTGACAACTTTATGCAGTTAGTTGCTTCAAATCAGCTCTTTTTTAATTTGATTTTTATTCTAATTAACTTTGCTATGTTTTGTTTTTTTTGAGACAGGGTTTCTCTGTGTAGACCTGGCTGTCCTGGAACTCTCTACGTAGACCCGGCTGGCCTCAAACTAGGAGAGATCCGCCTGCCTCTGCCTTCTGAGCACTGGGATTAAAGGAGTGCACGGCCTCATTCAGCCACGGCTTCTGTTTTCAAATTCCTGAGTTGAATTCCTGTCCTGACTTCCTCCTTGACTTCTTTCAATGGTGAATTGTGGCCTGGAAGTGTAGAATTAATCAAACCCTTTCCTCCCCACCCCAAGGCGCTTTTAGTCTTGGTGTTTACCACAGCATCAGAAAACAAAGTAGGATGACTGCAATCAGAAAGACCAATTAAAACAATGCTACGGCTCAAAAGCCTCCACACACACCCTTGAGAGGTGGTTAATGGCTGCTGGGAGAAAGGAGTCGTATTCCTCTGCGGTGTAGGCACTGGTAAGTTGTCCTTGCTCAAGCAGACAACCCCCTACCCATGCTCATGAAAGCAACATTAATCTAAAGCAGTGGGTCAGAGTGAAAAAAGATTAGAGGTGCTGAAGAGATGGTTTCATGGTTAAAAGCACTTCCTGTTCCTTCAGCGAACTTGAGTTCAGTTCTCAGTATCAATGCGAGGTTGCTCACTGGCTTAGTTAGGTTTTCTACTGCTGTGAATAGACACCGTGACCACAGCAACTCTTATAAATGAAATCATTAAATTGGGATGGCTTGCCTACAGTTCAGAGGTTCAGTCCATTTGGCCCATTATCATCATGGTGGGGAACATGGCGGTGTGCAGTCAGACACGATGCTCTGCTGGAGAAGGCATTTTTGCTTTATTAAATCTACCTTATCTTTTAAAGATTCGTTTTAGGGTGTGTGTGTGTGTGTGTGTGTGTGTGTGTGTGTGTGTGTATGTATGTATGCCTGTGTATATGCATGAATATGCGAGTGCCCTAGGAGGCAGAATAGAGCATTAGATTCCCTGGAGCTGAAGTTACAGGGGATTGTAAGTATGGTTGCTTTACAGAAAACAAAACAAAATAACAAGGCGCTTTCCTCTGGAATGGGAGACACCAGGAAAAGAACATAGATGGTACACTGTTTCCACAACAGAGAAAAAAAAAGATGTGCCTCATTTCTACTTTGTTTCTGCCTTTTCTGTCAAAACAAACAGATTTCTCAAGGGAATAGAAACATGAATTTGCAGTAATTTGCAGTGAAGACAGAGACTGTCCTGGTAATCAAAGGAGCAATGTGCAAAGTGTTGATTTGAAGCAGTGTCTGGCAAAATTCAGAGTGGATCATTTAAAGGCAGGTTGAAGTGAGCAGTTCATCAAGATGTCCTCACAGTGGTTCACTCTGCAAAGCCCCTGCTAGCTACACATCTTCGCTCTCTGCTCTTCCCTAAGCAACTGCTGGCAGTGCTGGTGATGGAGACTAGGGCCTGGTCCATACTAAAGAAGCTGGGGGGTCCACCAATGTACTACATGGACTCTAAATGAACATTATGGTGAGTATGAAGACTCTGAACACTTCGTCCATCTACTTTGCTTATATAAGTCGGAAAAATGCAGTAAAGACATTGCATAGCTTAATCAGGGCAAATATAAAGGTGTGAACCTTCTCATTTCATGAACTTCTATGTGTCAGCTCTGTGGGGGATGAACAGGAATTAGTCTCTGTCTTCTAAAGGTCATAGACCATAACTATTTGCCAAATGATTTGTTAATAATCAGATTATTTCCCCAAGTATAATGGAAATCCTGTTTACAAGTACCAACTACAGAATATTTAGTAAGTTTAGTTGATCAGGAAATCAACATGAACTATGCACCAGCAATGTTTCCCTCAAAATTTAACATCAATGGGCTCACTCGGTTTTTGGCAGTGGTAAACCTGTGACAGTTTTAAGGACAATGAAAGGGGAAGGGAGGAGAGAGATACTGGGCATGAATTTACGGCCTTGTACATATCCAACTAGCATCCTTCCACCAAGATATATCCCTAGCAAACACCACAGTTTTAGTATTTTATTTTATTTTTAATTTCTTTATATTTGTATTTGCCATATGCACACATGTGTACAGGTGTACCGGAAGAGGATGTTTGGTGTCCTGCTCTATCACTGACTGTCTTGTCCTCTTGAGAGAGAATCTCTCACTAGCCTGGACCTAGGCTGGTGGCCCCAGCAATCCTCCTGTCTTTGCCTCCCTAGTGTTGGACAAAAATTATCTCAGGGCTTATACCTCGAGGCCTATAGGACAGAAAAAAGCCTGGCTCGAGTTCACGGCCTATGCTTCAAGGCCTATAGGACAGAGAAAAGTCTGGCTCCAGTTTGAGTGAGGATGAGACAGCGAAAACTAACTCCCCTCCAGCTAGAGGGAGGGTGTAGCTGCCTCTCATTGGCTGAAGGTACCCTCACATCACAGGATGTTGCTTACCCATGATAAGTGGACGCTCACAGTAATAAACTGAGTTCCTGCTTTGACTTGACTACCTAACATGTTTGATTGTCCCGCATCTTGAGGCTGCTGGAATGTGTGGATAGGGCACTCACCTTTCCCTGGGAAATAAGGAGGCTCAAGGAAGCCTAGCACCCAGCACTGGGGTTACAGACATGCACGACCACACCCAGCTTTTTATGTATGTGCTAAGGATTTGAACTCAGGTTCTCATGATTGTGCAGCAAGCACTCTTACCCACTGGGCTATCTGCCCAGCTGCAGGATCACATTTTAAAATGAACTTTATCAAAGTTGATTTTACATAAAGTCAGGATGTTAAGAGGATATGGCAGTCACATTACCTAAAGAGGGAGGGCCCAGGTGAATAGTGTGTACCTTTCAAGAGATCTGGGAAATGGGGCAGAAAGAAAAATGTAGTTTCAAATGGGTTGCCATGTGAGAGAACTTGTTTATTAAGAGGACAATCTCATGGGGTGTGTGGTTGCTTCTCTGGCCCTCTGTTTGAGGGAGTGCTGCTCACTGACCTGGCATTTCACTACGTTGACTAGGCTAGCTGGCTAGTGTTGGGCACCTTTCAGACTCTGCTCAGAGATTAGGCTACTCAACAAAGTCAGAGATATAGGAAAGAGGTGGAGCAAGATGAAAGTAACTTTAATCTTATCTTTAACTAGGACAGTCATTGGAGCACGAGTGAGTTCCACTGCTATTTTCCATGACCTCAACCACACCTTGTGAGTAAAAATGACAATCAAATCATATATTAAGAGCCCAGAAGACTTTAGGTCTCTGCCATTTCCCCAGTATAAAATATACATATATATCCATCCAGTACATAATATGTATATATTATCACTATTTTTATTATTTTATCTTTATTTATTCTTCTATCATACAACACATCTCAACTGCAGTTTTCTCTCGATCCATTCCTCCCACCCCTGCCCCGCTACCACATTCTCTCTCCCCCAGATCTACCAGATCTACTCTTCCTCCATTTCCCTTCAGAAGAAAGCAGACCTCACAGTGATTGGTATCCACCAAACCTAGCCTAACAAGACACAGTAAGACTAGGCACATACCCTCATATCAAGCCTGGATAAGGCAACCCAGTAGGAGGAAAATAATCCCAAGAGCAGGCCAAAGAGTTAGAGATACACCTACTCCCACTATTAGGAGTTTCACAAAAAGCTCCAAGCTATACAACCATAGCATACATGCCGAGGAAATAGATGAGCCCCTATGAACCTTGCTTAGTTGATCTATGGGCTGTGTTCTTCTGGTGTCCTCCACCACTCTGGCTCCTACAATCCCCCACCCCTTCTGCTGGGCTCCCAAGCTCCACCTAATATCTGGCTGTGGGTCTCTATATCTGTTCCCATCAGCAGCCAGGGGAAGCCTCTCTAATGACAATCCCTAATACATATTTTATTATTCTGCCATATCAAAGGATAAGATTGTGCGTTCCTCAATTCTTGTCTCACTTCCCTGTTCCCTGGCTATTCCCAAGGTAAAAAAGCTCTATCTAGTGATGAGAAACAGACCCCAATGGGCAGGCCCTTAGATCTTAGATGAGCCAGAAGAAGGGAGCTTCTAAAGGTCACTTTCACACAGCCCCTGCAGATGGTGACCTTGGAGCAGCAAGCAGGAAGGACAACACATCCAAGAGCAGCCTGCTGCAAAGGCGTCCATCTGCCGCCGATAAGCATGCTTTGGGACCGTGCGGGAGATATGGTGGAGATGAGTATAACGTGAGTCACAGAACTTCCTGTCAAATGCTTCGTGGGAAGAAAGTTGCATTTGCTCCAGCTACAGGCTTACCCTGTCATCTCCACTACACTTGCTTATCGGCAGATGGATGCCTTTGCAGCAGGGTTCTATGATGACTTTCTGTCAACTAGTTGCTAACATGGCTTCCTGACCCAAGGTTAATTTTATTAACTTAATGCAAATGAAAACTCGAGGTTCACAGTGTGACCAAATATTCCCCAACAGGTCTGGTTTGAGCACCTGACACTTCAAACCCCACCCCCAATGACTCACTGTCTCCGACAAAGCCACACCTACTCCAACAAAGCCTTGGCTCCTGATAGTGCCACTCCCTGTGAGCCTATGGGAGTCATTCTCTTTCAAACCACCACAGGCCTCTACCACAATATTACCATAAATTGCCCCTAAGTGGAGAATTACAGATTTCATTTAGGAAAAGAAAAACAACAAAAAGCATTGCTTATTGAAATGGCATATTGAAATATGAAAATTTCCCAATGGAAGCATTTTTCTCTTCCAATTTGCCTCTCTTGAGATTGGCCTTCTTCCTTGCACAGAAACACGTGTACTTAAGCTGCCGTGAGGCCAGGATGCTAAGGAGAAATGTGACTCGCACAGTCTGCCAGCTGCTGTGGGTGGCAGAGGGAGAAGAGAAGGTGGTGCCTTCATCACAGGTCTGCAGCTGCACAATTGGTTAGAGGGGCTGTAGTGGTGGCTAATGAACTGTGGGCCCAGGTGCCACCTACACCACGGTGAGCCCCAGGGCCAGCAACAGCATGTGCAGTCCACCTGGGTGCTCCAGGCAAGTCACTTTCCCAGAATAACTAAATAGAGCACAGTGGAGAGCTTGTTTCACTTCTGCTTTTCGAACCTCTTGCAAAATGAGTTTTCTGGCATACGACGGGACACGGTTCTAAGAACTATAGTTCAAGTTTACCAAAGTTGGTGCTTTGGTAAGAAGTCATCACAATTATGAACTGAGAACTTGGTTTCCTTTAGCTATAAACTACAAACTACTTGGATTATGTGGAGGAAGGGGACAGAAGTATGGCAGCCAAGCCCAGTGGCTCACACCTCTAATTGCAGCTGCTTGGAATTCACTCATACACAACTCACCTGGGGCTCTGTTAACTGAAACAGGAGGACCTCAAATTGAGGTCAACCTCAGATCAGAACCAAAGGGTCAGGGATGTTGCTCAGTGACAGGGTGCTTTCCTAGGACACACAAGGCCCAGAGTTCAATCCTCATCACCACAGAGAAAAGTAGTATGGTATGTAAAATGAATCTTATCCCTTTAAATTGGGGGAAAATGTAAGATTTTGTTGTTTTTCTTAAATGTGTATGGGCGTTTTGTCTGCATGATGTCTGCATACCATGTGCTTGCCTGGTCATATACTGAACTTGTATTCTATATATCAAACAATTTGAACTGTATATAGGCAGTTGCTTATTTAATATCTCCTCTGGGATACCTATGGATACATCAAAATTACACCTCGCTTTCTCTTCTGTCCCCAAATCTAAACCATTCCACCTACAGTCTTCCCCATTTTAGTAAGTGGCAGCCCCAGCCTTGTTTGTTTGTTGAGACAATTTCTCACTATTTGTTGCCCAGGCTAGCCTTGAACTTCCCAGTCCAAGCAGCCACTTCTGCTAGTAGCTGAGACTACAGGTGTGTCCTAACACACCCGATTAACCACCACCTTTTTTTTTTTCTTTTGGTGACAGGGTCTCTCTAAGTAGCTATCTTAGAACTCACTATATAAACGAGGCTGGCTTTGAACTCTCAAAGATCCAGCTGCCTATGCTTCCTGAGTACTGGGATTAAAGGTGTGCGCCACTATGCCTGGCCATAGCCTTTCTAATACTTCAGAAACCTTGGAGCTGTCCTTGACTCTTCTCTCTCCTTCTTTCTAATCAAATCAGGGACCAGGAAGCACCTTCACTGCTAGCACCCCGTCTGAGCTGCCTGCGCTTCCATTTGTCACCATTAATGCTGTGGTCTCCGAGGTATGGCTGACAGATCAAGTAACAAGGTATCCTTTTCGATTTGAATTTCAGATAAACAGCAGAAGTCTTTGAAAATATGTGCCCCATATAGTATCCTCCTCTAGTGGTCCTCTCCTTTGCCTCTTCATGGCAAACCCCCCACATTTACTTCAAGGGTTTTCTCAAATGCCAGATTTCTACTAGGTTCCAGAGGTTCAATCCGTGAACACCTTAAATAGCCAGTCCCCTGTAGTATTCTTTGTGTCCCCACCGTTCATGGTGGTTGCTATAATTTGTACCTAAAATGTTCCCCAAGGCAGAGATTCCTGCCCAAGCACTACCAGGCTGGAAAAAGAGCAGCTGGGGACTTACAGTGATTACCATAATAACGGGAACTGCCGGGAGTTTTTGACAGTTCTTCCCTGATTGGTAAGATAATCAGCCAATCAGCGCCTACTGCCCCTCAAAAATTTGACATCTCTAGGGCTTCAGAGCACCCTGCAGGCAGAGGGGGTTCCTCATGCCTGTCTCAGTCTCTAAAACTCCACATATCAGATTCTGACAAAAATTCTGAAGTAGTTTCCAGGCTCGAGGTGTGGCAGCCACCCACCACTTCCTAGATCAGCAGCTGGAGAAGTTTGCCAGCCTGCAGACTTGCTCTCATAGGCACCCCAGCACCTTCCAGAGCTTTGGAGTTCAACACTTCTCTGAGGTGCAACAGCTCTCACCTAGCATCCCTTGTGCTCACCTAGCATCGCTGAGTTCAAATCTGCTCCATTTACACCTCACATGACAATCAATTTTAAGTTGTTTCACTCATTTAATGGTTGTAATCCCATAGTGACAGCAAAGTAGCTCCCATTTGTTCTGTATGCTGCCTGCCCATTCCATTCTTGGAGGAGGGTGGGAAAGAGCTCACAAAAACATCAAAGATGGTTTCCACTCACCAGAGGGGGTCTGTCTACTCCCCCTCCATAAATGAATAGATTCCCTGCCACATATTTTAGCACAGTGACAGAAAACTAATACAAATTATTGTCATTTATCATATTTGTCTTACTACACCAAAATCTAAGATCCCTGGGGACAATGCTATGGTTTTTGTTTTTAATGTTTTATGCTCTAGTGTATGATCAGCATTTGGAACAGTGACTCCTACACAATGATATCCAATATTTATTGAATGAATGAAAGAATAAAAAGCCTTCATTTTAACAGAAACATCTGGGCAAATTTTAAATGTAGATTCTATCCAGAGCTCCTAGGAGAGAGGGAGAACAACAAATAGCTACTACTGAAGGCGGGTCCTTGGCAGATTTATAAATATTTCTACTTCATCCCAAGACACAGTGAGAGTCACTGTTGTAATGTACTAACTCCTTTTTGTGGGTGTTTTCTTTTGGAGAAAGGAAGAGGATCTTAGGATGGCTTCTGCCTCTTCCTTCTAAGTGCTGGGCAGCGGTTTCTTTTTCCTCTTTCCTTCCTTCATTTCTTTGACAGTAATGTAGTCCCAGCAAAATCTGCACTCAAGGCTAGCCTTGAATTTCTGATCTCCCTTGGTTTGACCTTGTGGCTGCTAAAATTCATGCTTATACACACCATCTGGGACTCTGTCAACAGGCAGGCTCTGGTTCATTCAGTCTGGGGTGGGGCAATAGCTTGAGTATAGCTTGGGTCCACCCTAAGAACAGACAGCTTTCCCTACTGCTCAGACCCAAGACAGACTTGGGTCATAGTCAGACCTTATCAGTGATTTCCTGACTTGTAGCATGAAGCCAAGGTCATATAGCATGGAATTTAATTGCCCACCCCACTCTGAAAACTGGTAAGAACAAGACATGTGCCTTTGCTCTTTGGAATCAGAAGTGCTTTCTCTCTTCAAGATCCCATCGTGCTGCCTATGATATGATGCTATAACTCTTCTAACATTCTTGAAACTGAAGGGTCAATCTCATTCCTTTTGGGATGCCATCAAGGCTGCCTATGGCTGGGGTGGTCTTTTTCCTAATAGGTGTTCTTTCTATGCACCTGTATGCTCTTTTACTTATTGCAGTGGTTCAACTTCCAAAGGAACAAATACATTTATTTTAAACAGAGGTTGTTAGTCTATTAAGAATTATGGTATTAAATATAGAAATGTACTCCGTTACAGTTCAACAGAGCAGTGTTACTTTAGTGGAACTGGCATATACATGAAGAACAAAAACTGTGGAAGAAAAGGGAGAGCTAACAATGTTAAATTTAAGCACCCCAAAGCGAATGACTGATGCTGGGACTATGTGGGGCAAGGAGACTGCCATTTTGGTGTCATTTAAGTCACACTATAGGAAGGTTTCTTAAAGGCAAGGGAAACTTTGTGGTGTGCAGAATCACAACTCTAACAGCTTCATACCAACAAAGGACCTACAGGCCAAGGGGCAAGACCAGTTTCTCTTTCCTTATGCTCAGGGAAAGGAAGAGAAACCACCGTTTTTGCTATACCCTTTCCAGTGACTCTCTCTTAGAGAAGTTCACACCCATGCTCTAGGGTGTGTCCTACTTTCTTCTACAGTACCCCCTTTTCTCATAACTCTCAGGCTTAAAAATCTGTTTTAAATTACCTTTAATAAACACCAACTCTGTCTCATAAAAAAGGAACTTCCATTCTTGGTAAGCATCACAATTCCACAAGGTAGACAGCATTGTTCTCATTTTGTAGATTGTAAGATATTAACTGGATATCACAATACGCTCTCACTCTGTAGCCCAAGCTGGCTTAACTCAGTATGTAAGTACAGCTACTCAAGCACATGGCATTCTCCTGCCTCTGCTTCTGGAGTGCTGAAATAACAGGTGTGAGCCACCATGCCCAGCTAGATCATCATACCAGCCCCAAATAATCTCTTCCACATGCATGGTCTGCTTGTCATTTCAGTAGTGATAGTCATTTGGATCGTAGAGCATGCTTTTCAAATGAATTGCCAACACCTCTGGCAAAGCTCTGAAAGTCATTGGTCCTTTCGAATGAATTGAGTTCATCCCAACCTTTCTGTCATACTTGGTTATTATACTTAGCAGTGAAGAAATTGGGAGTTTTGACTGGGTGAGGACAGCTCTTTGGTTTACAGATTAGTATTGGGCTTCTGAGGAGCACCAAGGGTGATGACAATTAAAAGTGTGAAATCCCTTGAGGGCAATAGGTCCAGAATGCTAAAGGAAAAGTCAATTTCAGACTTTTCCAAGGAGATACTAATTGTACAGAAATGGTTGTTTTTCAGCTGCTTATGACTGCTGCTGTTTCCTAGCTCTTTCAATTTGGCCAAGAGCCTTTCTTTCCAGTCAGTACAGACCCTTAAACCCAGCATAGAGAAGTGGATCTCTGTGAGTTCAAGGCCAACCATGGTCTAAGTGGAGAGTTCCAGGACAGCTAAGGCTAGTAGCAGAGCCCTGTCTTAAAACAACAAACAAAGGCGCCTTCTCTTTTCTAACTCCCTTGCAATTCATGATCTGTGTCCACAAACTGAGAGATAAAAATGCACAGCAAGACATGTAGGTCCTACTGAAAGCAGAAAGACAACTCTACTTGTCTCTATCCTCATTCTATGAGGATCTTTGAGTCTTAAAACCTAGCATTTCCAGCACAAAGGCTTGGTCAGCTTGGTAAATCTGGAAAGTTTTGAAACTTCACTGACTGCACTGCTGCTTTCACTTCCGAATCAGGGAGTAAAAGGATGGGAAAAGAAATGTGAGTAAAATCCCAAACTGGGCGGTGGTGGGGCATGCCTTTAATTCTAGCACTTCAAAGGCAGAGGCAGGTGGATCGCTAAGTTTGAGGCCAGCCTGGTCTACAGAGAGAGTTCCAGAACAGCCAAGGCTATTCTTGAGAAACTCAGTCCTGAAAAAAAAAAAGTAAAATCCGAGACGTTAATCCTGCTGGTTAGCTTTCCTTTGGTGACTAAATTATCCCAGGTATTTGATGTGGATGGTAGGAATCAGTTCTCACAAGTGAGATTTTTTTAAAAACACACACATACTATTAAATTCAAGGGCATGAGGAGTGTGGGATTGCATGCTGGGTGGTGTTGAATGCTGTCTTTCAAGCACAGCAGCTGTGCCTACTCAAGAGTCCCAAGAGCTGGCCAGTCATTCTCTCCCAGAAGGGGGTGGGGAGTGTCCTTAGATCCTCTGCTTAGATTTCAGCCATTGGCTCCTGCACCTCCCACCCAGCTGTGCATGTTCTGCCCAGATGCAGGTGGTGTCAGGAGGTGATAAAGCAGCTGTGGTCTGAGACTTTAATTAATGAAGCTGTTTTGGGATCACCTACGTGCCTGTAGTAAGCCCAATAAACTCACTGGTTCACCAAACTGGACTTGGGTGGACTCATTACTTTGGTTTGTTCTTGGTGCCCTATTGGGGATGAGTAGGCACTTACTCCTATCTCCCCAGGAAAAGTTCATGACATAAATTGGATCTCCACACCACTCAGGACTCCCCCAAATCAAGAAAAGCTCATTTAGGGTAGACATCATATCAAGAATTTATTAGACACTACAAAGAAGAGGCCATGCACATTCCTGTTTCTCATTCTCATTAGGTGATAGTGGCGGGTGAGTAAGATCTGAAGGTCAAGAGATTTTGTCCTCCCACCTGAACGTGTGCTGCTGCCTCTGATCTTGGTGCATCATGGATTTACAGCTGAAACAGCATCCAAAAAACCCCAAATAACACAACGAGGGTAGTCTGGAGCTGCTGGCGGAGGGGGCTGGATGATTTAACACAGTGACACCTGACAATACTTTTTTTTACAACACTATAATTATAAAGTTGAAGGCACATCTTCGGCAGAAATATCAATTTACATGCGCATGAGAAAAACAAACTAGACTACAGCAAACAAATATTGCACAAAGTTGTCCGCTCCTGTTTTGGATACTAACCAAAGTTTTACAATACATGACTAAACATTTCTTTAAAAACACAAGGTTGAGACACCTGGTTCTGGCTACAAAAGGCATTTATTATTATCAATGTCATTAAAAGCTCAGGTGACTGAGAAATAAGAATTCATGCTTTTTGCTTTATCTTTTTACCCATTACCAGATCAAAGGACTCAAGAGAGTCAGCATAAAAGTTGGTAATGATTTGGCATGGATCTGTATTTTTATATTTGGTAAAGAAATTGTTTTTAAGTACAGAAAACAAAATAATCCAAAGGAGTGATATCAGGAATGTATATTTTTTAAAAAGAATAACCTGTAACCAGATGCCTCATTCAAAGAAAATAACAAGATAGAGTAAAATAAATATTAAGAAAATAATTTTAAAACAGAATCCACAAGTAATGGGAAAATCCTCTACTACACATCTTTTTGATTTTAAGCTGTGTACAGAAAAGATATGCACACTCACATTTTTGGAAACATCTTGTCTATAGTGCTATTTCAAACATTCTGTATATATGAATGAAGAATAATTTTTTAAAAAATTAAAGCATAATATAAAATTATTTGTTCATAAGGCATCAAATTTAACTTCCTAAAATGTTGATACTAAAGTAGGAAAAGCAACATTTCTATTTCACACCTGACAACTATACTTTTAAAACTACAATAGTAAATACTCTAGTTGTGTTTTAATCTTTAAATTCAAAAGGCATCTTTGGATAATTAAGTTAAAGGTGCCTCCTAGCTGAGTCTACATCAAGCACTGGACAACAAAGTATCCACGGTGCCTTCTGACAAAGAGAATGGTTGCTGATTGAGTATAGACGAGTGGCAAAGAAAGTGTAAAGAACCTCAAAACAGATGCAAATAGAAACCCATTTTCTTTCTGAAGGTTCTCTCTCTCTCTCTCTCTCTCTCTCTCTCTCTTTCTCTCTCTCCCCGTGTATGATATGTGTATATACATATGAACATTCTCTTATAGAACCTTTTCTCAACAGTAACACATTATCTAAAGTTAGTGACCAACTGAAAGCAATGTGCTTGATCCCTCTCTAAATGAACCCCCTCTTCTAGGAATACAGTCTCTCTCAAACACATTTTTCTGGTAGTGAGAAGTGAAAAGCTATTCTCACTGTCCTACAACATGATGTGGAGGTAAGAGGAGGGCTCAATTATACATGTGTAACAGGAGGAGTAACTGGCTGAGAGCTGGAGGACTTCTATTCTCAGTTTGGGTCCAGAGCAAGAAAAGTCTACTGTACATCTCTAGCATTAGTTGTTTCTTCTAGGAGTCAACGAGTTATGTTATGATGGGTTGCTAGAATTAAGAAACAAATATTCAAACTCAAATTCTTAAGATGGCATAGGGATTGGTCTAAAATGGAGTTTAAACACATAAGCTCATTCACACTTTATTAAAACAGGTTTGCCTTTCTAGACTAATAGCACCTTCATCAAAAGTCTCACCTCTTTACGATAGCTAAGAGAGAAGTTAGGTCTTTCCCAAGTCTGGAAAGACAGCTCTGAAGAATGTAAACGTTTCTGGGGGGTGTGAAGGAATAAGAGAGAAAAGAGATGGAATGGAAGAATCCCATTCTCCTTTTCACTTTATACTCTGCTCTATAAAAATGATTTTTTTATGTTCAATATTGACCTGAAAAGGACAAATGAACATTTTTTGCAGCACAAATCATATAAGATAGGCAATGTGCTTAAAGTATAGCATGCAAATAAAAGATTAGGAGTTTGTTTATAAGCGCAAATGTTTTGAACAGAGAAAAATATTGACTATAAGATATCACAAACCAGAGATTTTCTTATTTCTATATTACAGCTTGCTGTGTGTTTTGATAAAAGCAGCTTTGTATGACAGTATATTTAAAAATCATTTTGATAAGTTATCTAAAACATAAGAGGTAACTAAATTTTTATTAAATTATAATATACCAGCCAAGTGATTGTATCCCAAAAGAAGAATTTAGTGAGTTCAGGTACTTTTATACAGCCCATATATGTTAAAATATTAGTGTCAATCTTTGAAGAACTTTTCCGTGAAAGAGGCTCAAATGGTAAGTCTCTAGCCTAGAACTGAGGGACAGGCTCCCCCAGGAACAAAGCTGAACTCATCAGGAGAGAGCGGAATGCTACCCCAGAGCTAGGCAAACTGAAGAGTCAGTGATCTCTGACAGCGGTGGGGAAACAGGGGTAGAGAACTCGCACTCTCTAAGGTCTTCTGAGTGACACAATAAAATAAGAGAAGACTTCAGAAGAATGTCAGTTTTACAAAAATGTTTTGAGATAGGGTCTTAGTGTATATAGTCCAGGCTGGTTTTGAACTCGCAATCCTCCTGCCTCAAGTCAGTTATTTTAATCAAGGAAAAATCACCTAAACTTGGTTTACTTGAAAGGTGACAAAAGCCATCCTGGGGCTCTTAGAAACTAAAGGACAAGGACACAGGCATTATGAGGTGAAAGCAAACCCACAATAAATAAGGCACATCTACTTTGAAACAGTTGCAACTGTTTTCCTTCTAAACTAGATGCTTTGTACAGTGCTTTGAAAGCCATTGCTTCCCATTGGGGCAAGGATACAGGCTCAAGAATATCCTCAAGGTCATGCTCTCAAATCTTCACATTTTTAATCATCCTGTCTTTGGGCACTTTTTTGGTCAAATAAAAATGATTTGCCATATTAGCAGCAAGTCAGCAACCTCTAACTGTGGAGTTTGTTCTAAACTTGCTGCTCTATCCTCTATCCCTAGTAAAACAAAACTGCTGGGAATTTGTTTTGGATAATGCCAGGTTCAGAGCTCTTGCCCTGAGAAATCTATTTTTGCCATTAACAAATACAACTCAGATAGAATCCTGCACATAAGAGCATGAGACTGACATAAGATCCTTCCATGACAATGTACGTGCTCCATCAGTGCACATGAACGTCAACTAGCAGCATCCCCCGAGACCTTTTACAGTGTGGTGTCATCATCTTCCCGGAAGTCTCCCACTAGAAGCGAGTGCTTGTCAGGTTCACTAGTAACAACACTGTTGAGGGAGCGTTTGTCAGACAGTAGTGAGTTTATGGAGGCTCTGCTGTAATTGACAATCCGGTCCAGCAAGCCCAGTCTCGGAGAATTTCTGGAAGTATCATCTATTCCAACGTGAACGCTGATTTCTGAAGGACTCCTCTGTCCTGTGTGTCTTCGGGCACCCAACTCATAATTGTCATAAGTTGGTTTCCTGTAACTAAACATACATTAAAAGCAACCAAATGTTAATTAGATGCTTGTTGTATGCACAAACAAATATTTGCCCAGTATGAAGATGTGCAAAGGTGGCTATCGCTAAGAAAGTTGCCTGAAATGAACTTCGTGGTGTCACATAATGCAAAGTCCCACTTGGGCTTATGTCTGTAATGCCTACATAAAATGATAATTACTTAGCTTTTTCTTTTTGAGACAGGGTCTTTACTATGTAGCTTAGCCTGGAAAATTTGATTCTCTCGTCCCTTCCTCTGAGTTCTGAGAATACAAGTGTGTACCACCACACACGCCACTCATACGATATTTATTAATTATTCCCTAATAGTTCTTAAGAATTGTTTAGGAGTCTGGGAAGACGACTCAGCAGATAAAGTGATTGCTGTACAAGAATGAGAACCTGAGTTAGGATCCCCAGCACCCACATCAAAGCTGGGTGTGGTGCCTGTACCTGTGATCTAGTGCTAGGGAATCTAGTGCAGGAAGAATCTGGGGGCTCAGCTCAGTCTAGCTAAACTGGTGAACCCTGGGTCCAGTCAGAGACTCTGCCTCAAAATATAATGTAAAGAAAATATAAGACACCTGATGGCGACCTCTGACCGCCACACACACATTGTGCACACAGGTACATGCACACACATGCGCGCATGCACACGTGCGCGTGCGCGCGTGCACACACACACACACACAATTCCTTGGGTATACTCATCAATACAAGAATCAAACCTATTGAGAAAATGATGAGCAAGTCACCATACTTACAGTTTGAGAAAAAGGGAAGAAAGTACTACAGAAACAGATGAAGCAGCCATTGCTGCGGATCCCATCCATGGTTGCAAAATCAAACCAATGGGCAGAAAAACTCCTGGAAACAAATTTGAATTATCAACGCATTTATAACATATGCACAATTTATGTTCTTACTTCTTCAGCATTTTATCCTCTTGGTTGTAGAGATTTGTGTTGCTGTCATTTTTTTCTTAGTAGAGTGAGTGTTCTCATGAATATTCTTGTCCCCATTTACTCATGTTTCAGAATTTCCCAGGGGTGCATCCTGTTAGCTATAGGTAGATAGTCCTCGGTTCTCTAGTGTACCGGAGCTCATACTTGACTAATTCACACACACATGCCTTTTCTTTTCTTTTTTCTGCATACTTTCTTTTCGTGAGATAGCATCTTACTATGAAGCCCTAGCTGGCCCCAACTCACAGAGAATTGCATACGTGCTGGGATTAAATTGGTATGCAGCATCATACCTGACCCAATTTTTTTAACTTAAAATTTTAAATCTATTTGTCTCTCTGTCTATCTGCCCATCTATCAATCTATGTTTTTTGGGTCAATGTCTTGCTATGGTAGTTCTGACACCTGGAACATGATATATAGCCCAGAGTAGCCTTAAACTTGCTGCTATCCTCCTGCCTTTGCCTCTCAAATGCTGAGATTACAAATGTGAGCCACCATGTCATGACACATTTGTTTTAATAGAATTTGTTGGTTTTTTTGAAACAGGGTTTCTCTGTGTAACCTTAGAAGTACTGGAACTTACTACTCTGTAGACAAGGCTGGCCTTGAACTTAGAGAGACCCACCTGTCTCTGCTTCCTTAGTACTGGGATTAAAATAGTGTACCACCACTGCACAGTCCTTTTATTTTCCTTTTAATTGTGTGTGTGTGCAGATGTGTAGGTACAGATTTTCTGTACTACTTTTTCAATGTTTACCTAGGTATGTATTTTTTCAAATTATAATATTGAAGGGAAAAATTTTAAAGTATCAAAATGTTTACAAATTCTTAGGCTGTAATAAATTTCATTGAATATTACTGGTTTTAACATCGCCTCTCACCAAATTAGCAAGGTATATGCAAAAACTAAGGTCAAAACTAAACCAATTCTTCCAATATGATAGATGTCTAATGACTTTAACCACAAAAGTAAAAGCTGTTAAGAATCACATACCAGCAGCGATGGGAATTCCAATCAGATTATAAATTAGAGCAAAGACAAAATTGATTCGAATCCTCTTGACTGTCTTCCTCGACAAGTCGATACTTGCTACAACATCCAGAAGGTCATTCTGAGAAGAGAGAGGTCGGCGACATTAGAGACCAGTCTAACTTCACTAGGAACTCCTCTACTCATCCCTCTGTACAATAGAGATTATGTATGTCTTGGAATATACTGTGAATTAAGTACAAATTTCAGATACTGCTAAGCCTTGAGTCAAGTTTGGAAAAGGTTTTTCAAAAAAAAAATTGAGGGTTCTGAAAATGTTTTCAGGTTTGTGTGCTAGTATACGGATTGAATATTTAACTAACATCAGTGAATATTGTTGTAGACAGTTATATTATTGTTAAATCTTGTTTTAACATCAGAAGCTTGTGATTTTCATTTGTGTTGCTGGACTGAGAGAGAATGTCAGTAACCTCCACTCCAAACTCAGACTTCATAGCTAGGAAGGAACATGGGACTCCGGGCAGGATCACTACACAGTACGCCTTACAGCACTACAACTAACGGTGGCAGGCAATCGCTCACTCCTCAGATCTCAGACCACAGGACCTACTCTAGTGTATGAGTATTGCCTTGCTAACTGACTGTACCACTGGAGCTCCAGGACTTACTTACCCTTATTAAAACCACATCGGCTGCTTCAATGGCTACATCTGTGCCCGTGCCAATGGCAATTCCAACATTTGCCATTGCCAGAGCTGGAGAATCATTGATTCCATCTCCTACCATCGCTACCCGTTTTCCCTCCTCTTGAAGCTGTTTCACCTTAGCAACTTTATGGGAAGGCAGAACTTCAGCAAACACCTTAGTAATGCCAACCTATATGAAGAAAAATCAACTCAATTCATTTCAGGAAGTAATATTAAATACTGCAAACAAAACTGAGCTTAGAATCACGAGCCATCATTTTTAACCTGCCAGATGTTTACATTTAAAAGACTGAAAATATTCACTGAGAATGAGAAGTGAACATTATTTTTTAATAGACTTATTTATTCTTAATGTTTTCCCTGCATGTTTGTAAACATACCAGACATGTGCCTGGTGCTCACAGATGTCAGAAGTGGATACTGGATGCCCTGAAACTGGAGTTAAATATGGTTGTGAGCCACTACCCTGAGAGCCAAACCTAGGTTCTCTGCAAGAGCAGCTAGTTCTCTTAATGGCTGAGCCATCTTTCCAGCCAATAAACAATCTTGCGTAATGTTATTATGAACAGAATGACATTGTCTTCATGGTAAGAGCATTCAAAGTGTGCACATCATCTGCTCTGGAAAATCAGCTTTTAACTATATCTAGACACACTCTTTCATGTCCAAAGATGTCAAAAATATTTATTATTGCCAGTTTTCAAAAATGAAAAATTCAAAACCACCTAAACATCCACTAGTAGGGGAATGGTAATATAAATTATAATTCATCCATACTATAGAATTCTATGCAGCAGTTTAGAAGGAATGAAATAATTTTTTTAAAATATTTATTTATTTATTTATGTATACAATATTCTTTCTGTGTGTATGCCTGCAGGCCAGAAGAGGGCGCCAGACCCCACTACAGATGGTTGTGAGCCACCATGTGGTTGCTGGGAATTGAACTCAGGACCTTTGGAAGAGCAGGCAATGCTCTTAACCCCTGAGCCATCTCTCCAGCCCCTTGTTCAACTTTCTTGATTCAGCTTGAAACTGTGTGTAAAAATGATCTTTCTCTTTCCTCCCATGACTCTTCAGTCAGGTAACCTAATTTAGGACAAGGCAAAAGTTTCCTCTTATCAGTTGTATTAGACCTTGCAGTGGAGAAACGTTGTTTAAGCTGCTTTGTCAGCGATGGGAGAAACACGTCCCGTTCTGTTCCATTCAACTATCATCTTGTGTTGAATGAAAACAGTCAGGATCCCCAGACCAAGTTCTCATGGAATGAGTGCAAAGAAAGATGGGAATAATAGGAATGGAGAGCTTGGGAACAGGAGGCTGTGGAAAGGATGGAAGCTGAGCAAAGTAATGCAAAGAGTAGTGCATTCTAATGTATGCAAAGGACAGAAGTAAAACAGTGGCCAGCTTAGAAGTATACCAGATTTCTAATATGATCTTCTCCTGGAATATAAAGCTGTTCTTATAGCCAAAGGGATGTTCTCTTCCACCTCTCTANAAAAAAAAAAAAAAAAAAAAAAAAAGAGAGAGAGAGAGAGAGAATGTGGAAAATGGTACAAATTCTTTACAACCTTCATATTCTTTTTTTTAAAAGATTTTATTTATTATGTATAAATACAGTGTTCTGCCTCCATGTATGGCTGCATGCCAGAAGAGGGCACCAGATCTCATTGTAGATGGTTGTGAGCCACCATGTGGTTGCTGGGAATTGAACTCAGGACCTCTGGAAGAGCATTCAGCGTCCTTAACCTCTGAGCCATCTCTCCAGCCCCAACCTTCATATTCTTACATAAGAATGTACTCACATATTCCTTCTGTTACTTACTAGAAGAGGGCCATCAAGATGGTTCAGTGGGTAAAGGTATTTGCCACCAAGTTTAATAAAACCAGAGTTCAGTCCCCAGAACCCACACAATGAAGAAAACCAGCTTCCACAAGTTTACCCTTTGACCTACGCACACATTCTGTGGCACATGCGTGCGCACACATACATGCACATCCTATATACATACACACTAGAAGAGGAGAGAAGTCATTCTAAGTACTTTTTAATAAAAAAAAATGCTGGAAGTGAAATAAATGTAGGGTTAAGCCAAATGGTATGTCCAAGAAAAGAGTCCCACTGGTGGCATCCAGAATGGACCAGAGAGGAACCTGCATGCAGCTCCTGCTGAAGGACTGGCCACACTGCTGAAAACTATGTGCATCATTTCAACAGAAGCATCAACAGAAACCAGTGTTCAGCAATGCTACTCAAACATCCTGCAAGCTATGCAAATACCTTTTCACATCTCTAACATACAATGTCCTTCTACCATAACACACTGATTGTTTTTAAGCGGTTAGGGATAGCTTCATGATGATAATGCAAACAATAGGGAAGGTGACTTTCTCAGCACTTAAACGGAAGAAAGAAAATGTGTATTGAGAATGAGATGTTAGCATATCCCAAGAACTAAGTAAACCGATGAATTACCTGAGAAGCAATAGATCGAGCCGTTTTACTGTTGTCTCCAGTCATCAGAACTACTTCTAAGCCCATAGATTTCAGAATGTGGACAGCCAGCTCTGCCTCAGGTTTCACAGTATCAGCAATGGCTATCAAGCCACACAGCTCATCTAATATAGGAGCAGCAGAAAAAACAGATTATGGTGAAAGAAGAATAACAAAACAGCAGAATAAAATTTCAGACAGAAATGAACTCTGTTAAGCCATTGAGGGCTTGGTTTAACTTAAAACATCCTAATCCATACAGACTTTATACCACACACTCTGTGATAAGCTTCCATATTTGTGGAAAATAAAATTGATAAAGTATGAATATTTAATGAAGGTTAATAGTAGTAAAATGAAAATTAAGATGTCACTAAAAACTAAAAGACACCCACCCTTAGGTATTAAAACTATAGCTACAAATACTTTTTAGCTAATTAAAATGCAAACAGAATGAAAAACTAATAGGTGAATGGAGATAAAACTGGTATTTGATGCTAAGAGAAAATTACCAAAAGGTACTAATTTTCTTTTTTAAAACATTTATTTATTTATTACGCATATAATATTCTATCTGTGTGTATGTCTGCAAACCAGAAGAGGGCACCAGACCTCATTACAGATGGTTGTCAGCCACCATGTGGTTGCCGGGAATTGAACTCAGGACCCTTGGAAGAGCAGGCAATGCTCTTAACCTTTGAGCCATCTCTCCAGCCCCTAATTTTCTTGTTTGAAAAACAAAAGTAAGAGGGCTGGAGAAATGGCTCAGTGGATATAAATATTTGTTATATAAGCATGAGGACTCAAATTAAAATTCTGTAACCCCAATACTGGGCAGTGGGGTTGAGACATAAGGATCACTGGGGCTTGCTGGTTGTCAGTCTAGTTTCAGGTTCATTGAGAGATGCTGCCTTAAGGGAGTAAGGTAGAGAAAGTGATAGGACAAGACATTTACTGTCCTCCTCTGGCTACTGTGTGCATATTCTGCACACCCAAACTGCAATAGAATAAAAATGTTATTCTATGCTTTATCCAGTACCTAACTAAAATTACGAAGCCAATACCTTCATACTTAGCAAGGACTATTGTTGCAAGGAGAGGGCCATTTGTTTGTCCCAGCTGCCCAGCTAGCTTAGCCCCAAAATAACCACACAAAAACTGTGTTCATTAAATCACTGCTTGGCCTATTAGCTCTAACATCTTATTGACTAACTCTTACACCTTAATTTAGGCCATTTCTATTCATCTATGTATCACCATGTGGCAGTGGCTTACCAGGAAAGAATTGGCAAGTCTGATTCTGGAAGCTCCATGGTGTCTCTCCCTTTCTCTGCCTATTTTCCTCCCAGCATTCAGTTCTGTCTTCCCCACCTACCTAAGTTCTGCCCTATCAACTAGGCCAAGGCAGTTTCTTTATTCATTAACCAATGAAAGCAACACACAAACAGAAGGAACTCCTATACCAGACTGTAAATGTTGAATAAATAGTCTCAGAACTGGAAATTTACCCTAGCAAATAGGAAGCATGTAAAACTTTATGTGTATGCTTATTGCAGTATTATGGTGAAATATCAAGACTAGGGCTAGCACGATGCCTCAGTGAGTTAGGATGCTTGCCTGACAACCTAAGTTTGATTCTCAGAATCCACATGCTGAAAAGAGAAAACTTTGACCTTCACCTGTGCACTGTAGAACATATGTACCCTCATATAGACAGAAAGACAGATACATACATACACACAAACACACACAGAAAAATATAAGTAAAATTCAAAATACAAGTAAAAAATAAAGTTGTAACAACATAGAAATGATTATACAGCATGTAGCTTAAAATAAAATTCTAGAATTATAGGGTGTAGCCCCATTTGTAAAGTGCTTGTCTAGAATATATAGTCCTGTGTTTGATCTCCAGAATGCAGAAATAAATAGTACAATTATATGGCAATAATGGAAAATATTTCATCAAATAAAATAAACCTCAATAAAATATGTATACCTTAGTTATTTTTAATGTGTGGTACTATGGTTTGAACTCAGGGCCGTGCCCATGCTAAGCAAACACTGTATCATTTATCAGTCTCACTATGTAGTCCCAGATAATCAAACACAAGCTTCCTGCCTGGGCCTCCCAAGGTGATCATAACCATAATTGGCTCCCCCCCCCCTATTTTTTCCCTAGTACTAGGTATGAAACCCAGGTATGAAACTCTACTGGTGAACTGCATCTATAACAGGATTTTTAAGGGTTTTTTGATATTTAAATTGTCCATATGTTTGTGTGTATCTGTATGTAATTTTGCACACATCTATGTCAATGCCCACAGACACCAGAAGAGGCGGGCATATCCTCTAGAGCTGATATTACAGGCAACTGTGAACCACTCAACATGGGTTCTGGGAATCAAAATCTGGTCTTCTGCAAGAGTAGCAAGTACTTGTCATCATAGAATTATCTTTTCAGCACACACCCAAAACAGGATTTTAAATTTTTATTGAACTGTATTGACATAAATTTTACATATAGCCAGGTGGTGGTGGCACATGCCTTTAATGAGGCAGAGGCAGGTGGATCTCTGAGTTCAAGGCCATTTGGTCTACACAGTGAGTTCCAGGGATACACAGAGAAGCCCTGTCTCGGAACCTCCCTTCCCCCCAATTTTTTTTACATAGAAAAATGTACTACGCATTAGAAATAGTGCGAGGTTGGAGATTCAATCCAGTTGGTAGTGTGATTGCTTAGCATTTACAATGCTCTAGGGTCAATCTCCAGTACCATGTAAACCAGGCGTAGTGGTGCACAACTATATTCCCAGCATTTGGGAGGTGAGACAAGATGATCAGAAGTTCAAGGTCTTTCGTGGCTATATAGTGAGTTCAAGGCCATCTTGGGATTCTTGGGATATGTGAGACTTCTCTGTGAGCCCCTGTGAGCTCTGCTTAGTTGATTCTGTGGGCCATGTTTTTGTCTCCCTAATCCCTCTAGCTCCTACAATCCTTCCTCCCCCTCTTCCTAAGGGTTCCCTGAACTCCACCTAATATTTTGGCCTTTTAAAATTTAGTGCTTTGTTTTTGTTTTACACAGGGTCTCGTGTAGCCCAGGTTTGCAGTGAGCTCACCACAGCATCATCTAACTATTGGTCCTCCTGCTTCCACCTCCAAAATGCTGGGATTACAAGCATGTACCACTATGTCCAGCTGATTTAGGTTTTTGTTGTGGTGGTGGTTGTTTGAGATAGGGGCTTTCTATGTAGCCCTGTTAGTCATAATTCTATCTCAGGCTCCCAAATACTTGTACCATAATAGCTGGTAAAAAATCCTTAATTAACAATAATCATATTTTGCTAATATTATAACTTTGTATTCAAGCCTCTTTGGAATAAACCTCAGAGTTTAAGTTCCACAGACACATAATATAATGACTGAGATCACAATTGTGTCACAGAATATTTTAGAGAAACTTTACCATCAATTGTCACCAATACAGCAGTCCGACCTTTTCTTTCATGTTCAATCATGGAACTGTCTACTTCATTACTTATGACAAGACCATTTCTAATCATCCATTCCCGGTTACCAATGAGGACTTTGTACTGCTGAGTATCAACAGCATCTAGAAATACAGAAATAACATTTAGTGAGCTTATTTAACTTTTAAATCCATCTTGAGGCAAGTTCTTCTTGCCTAACCTTGCAGTCACTCTAATACATTTTTGGTAGAATATGACCTCTGACAGTGATTTTCAAGTTTTCCAGGAATATATTCTGCTCTTCCACATCCTCTGAGCCCATGTTGCTACCATGACTAAAGGTCCTTAAGCTTTCGCTCCAAAGAGAAAACACCATTATACTGTTCAAGTGCTAGTTCAAGCGCTAGGGATATAACTCAGTGGCTGAGCGCTTGCCTAGCCTGAGTGAAGGGAGCTCTAGGTTCAATCTCAAGCAAGATGGGGAATGGGGATGAGAAGGTATTAGTTCAGAGCTTCCCTTCTTACTGAGGTTTTCCCTTTGACACTCGAAAACCACAATTCAAACATTTAACTGTGCATCAATAGCTAATGTGGCTACATGGAAATACGAAACTATGTTGATGTTTCATTTTAAACTGGTACTCACTAATTTTAAGTGAGCCTTTCGATGTTTGACTGCATGTCCCTAGTCCATTCATTATTTTCTCAGGATGACTATTTGAAATCTCCTCTGCTTTCAAATCTAACTTTCCTCCCCCATTCTCATCTGACATGCAACTGCTCCCTGCAATCATAAGAGGACTTCTCATGGCCATATCTCCCCACTCCTGTGCATCCTAGGTGCACACAGCTTCTTTTCCCTCTGTTATAAACAGAGTCTGTGCCTGCCAAAGACCATCTCTCTACCTGTATGATAGTACACGCTCCTTTGCCTATTCCAGACCATATCCCCAACTACTCTCTTCTCTACCTCCCGAATAATCAATTTTCTATCATCTCTGCTGAATATTATCTTATCTTTAAAAACAGAAGGAGCCTCTTGAGCTCACTGCTCTAGCTATCACACTTCTCTACTTCTGTGCACAAGAGAAGTATTTCCCCTACTAGTTGTCTCTAATTCACCACTGCCCATTTTCTTGTGAACACACTCCAACAAAGCTTTAGTCTCCACTACTCCAATAAACTATTCCCACAATATACCAGTGACCTTTACTTTAGTAAACCTAGTGCGGTTTGAACAGCTGTTCCAGCAATAATGGATATGCTCTACATCTGCTATTTGATCCTATGGCCACTAGCCAACACATGTAGCTATTGAGGGCCAAAATGATCAAAGAGTTGGATTTTTACATGAAATAAAATTTTAATTAACTCAAAATTAATAATCATATATAACTAGTGACTATAGTACTCAATACCACAGATCTACAAATCAAAGGACTCCCAATTCTGTTTCTTTAATTCAGCCTATTTCCTGGATTTTCAGGCCTCTGTAGACAACTGCCTACCTAATATTTCCATTTATGATACTTCCACTTACATAGCTATCAGACAGCCAAATGTAATATCTATAAAACTGGATTCACAATCTTGTCTCCCATATTGTTCCTCTTGTCTCCTTTATACTATTTAAATGGTAACTTCATCTATCTAAATGGGTAGGCTCCTGAATTTGATATGACTTTGGCTCCTGTGTTTTAATTTTTAAAAATTAATTAGTTTTTATGTATATAGGTGTTTTGTCTGCATGAATGTCTGTGCATCATGTGCATGCAGTGCCCACGGAGGTCAGAAGAAGGCATGAGATCCCTAGGCATTTGAGTTAACAGCTGGTTATGAGCTGCCATGTGGGTGCTTGGAATTGAACCTATTACCTCTGGAAGAGCAGTCAATGTTCTTAAGCGGTGAGCCATCTCTTCAGTTCCTTGACTCTTGTTTTACTTACATTTTATATATCTAATTTGGTAATTAAATCTTCCAGCTTACCCTTCAAGACACATCCGGAATTCGATCATTTCTTACAAACTCTACTGTTACCACACTGGTCTGAGCCATTAATATGTTTTCCTGGGTTACGAAAACAGCCAGTAACTCATCTCCCAAATTCTTTCCTTGCTCCTAGCTCCCATCTCCTCTCAGTGGTAGTGGAGATCAAACCCAGGGCCTCACACACGTGCTAATCACAAGGGGAGAAGAGACTGAGTTCTGCCTCTCCCTCGCTGATGATCATTCAAAGTGCTATGAAAAGTCCCTAATACAACAGATTCTCAACAAAAAAGCTGCTGAGTGATTTCTGACATGTCACTTACTTGATATTACATCCATAGACAAATGAAAATGTCACAGAGAAATAGAAATGACCAGGAAATAATCATTTCATAGTGTGTCTAATATAATGGGAATGAAGTACAGCTAACATTTAAGAAGAGCAAGTATTTCTATCAATGCATATCAGCAAAGGTGTCACTGAAAAGAGATGTCAGTCAGGTCTAGGAAGACAAGCATAAGTCAACAGGGTAGATGTTATTTGTGGGTGAGGCCACTGCATGGAGAAAAAAAGTAAATGGAATAACAAGTAGGAAATGGCAGGCCATGAAGGGGTCCCATGGAACACACCCTCAAAAAACACTACAGGCTACTGCCAAGGTTATTTGTTGTTCTCTACTGGTAAGGTCCTATTGCTGAAGACAACATTTACTTCCATCATAGACCATGGAGAAGACAACATTTACTTGCATCATAGAACGTGGAGAAGTCCAGCAGGTGCCTAACTAGAAGCTTCACTCCTAATGACTAGTGTTCAGGGTACCAAAAGGTACTATGCACGCCAATGGAAGAGAAAGGTAGGCCATCAATATCACCACTCAGCAACAAACCCTGCCACCTACAACAGTGACCAGCCTGTAAGACATACTAGTGCAACAGTGGTACAAATTCTATGGGAGTGACTTAACCACTTTTTGATTAGGTTTAAGGCCTACCCCATGAAATGGAATCCATACCTGGTACTACTAAAGTGGCCAAGACCCTGAGAGTAGATAGATCATAAATAGGGTAAAAGCTAATGTTATTATTTCACTAAAGAATCAGGAATAAAATGACTCCTAATGACATACTGCAATACCTCACTCACTCAACATCAGAGAAGCTTCTTGCAGAATATGGAAATTAACACAGAGCCCTACAACTGGACAATGTACAGAGAGCGAGAGACTTTGGAATACTCAGCCTAAATGGGATGTCTTCATCAAACCCCTTCCCTTAAGGCTCAGGGATCTATGAAGAAGAGGAAGCATAAATATTTAAGAGTCAGAGGTGATGGATGATTCCAAGGAAACAGTGTCTTCTATACACAACAGGACCTTTGCACATATCAACTCAGGCTGTGGCAGGATACACAAGACCTGCATAGGTTAAAGCTAGATGGGGTTCTATCCCTAACAAAGAAGCTACCTGCAATTGATACCCATTGTCAAAGGGAAGTCAGGTTTCTCCAACAGAGTGTCATCAGGTATATAATATTAACCACACTCTAGGGTAGGCCCTGTGTCCAAGAGTAGTTAACTAACACAAAATTAACTCAGTGGTATTTTTGTGGACTTTTTGTTTCATTTTTCTTCATTTAGGCATTTTTTTTTGTCTTACTGATTTTTCTTTTTTGTGGCTTTTTGTGTGTATTGTTTTTTGAATGGGAGAAAGAAAGAAGATGAAGTTGAGTGGGTAGGGAGGTGGGAAGGGTATAGGAGGAGTTGTGGGAGGAGAAAATATGATCAAAATATATTGTATGAAAAAATCTTCAAGAACAAAGTAAAAGAATAAATGGTAGATTATGAGGAGAAACTATAGACAGGCAACTAATATTGTAAGAACATAGAGCACACGTGGAACATCAGGGAAAGACAGATGAGTAATAAGGGAGGCAAAAGACTGAACAGAGCAGAGCAGAGCAGAAATCAAAGTCCTGAACGAGTGAGAACAATTAAAATGAGGATTCTGAGCAGGTCACAGTGGCACACACCTTCCAACACTCAGGAAGTGGATCTCTATGAGTTTGAGGCTAGCCTGGTAGATATAATGAACTGTTGCAGAACTGCCATGGGTAGAGTGAGAACTTATCTCAAAACAAACAAAAAAAACCCCACATATCCTTAGTTAAGATCCATGGAAGGGCTCTAGGATACAAGTGAATCTTTTAAGCCAGACCTAATAATTACTTATTATGGGGGTGATCCACAATTTTCAGCACATTGCTTCAAAAAAACCATAAATCAAAAATAGGCAGCCAGGCATGGTGGCACACACATTTAATCCCAGCACTCGGGAGGTGGAGGCAGATGAATCTCTCTGATTTCAAGGCCAGCCTGGTCTACAAAGTGAGTTGCAGGACAGTTGGGACTTTTACACGGAGAAATCCTGTCTGCGAGTTTTACACGAAGAAAACATGTCTTGAAACTCCCCACAAAAGCCCACAAACAATAAAATAGACTATAAGCCACTAAAATAAAGTCTTATGTCAGAAGGTAGTATCAGATTTGATTTTAGCAAAATCACTTGGGTACAAATGGTAGGGGAGGTTCTGGAACACTTAGGTAAGTAGATTGTGTTGGCGATCAAATGACACACCAACATGACACCTAAGAAATACATCTCCACAAGAGGTACAGAATTTGGAGTGGTGATGAAAAAAGTGATGAAAAGCCAGGTGTGGGAGACAGAGACAGGTGGATTTCTGTGAGGACAAGGCCACCCTGGTCTACAGAGGGATTCCAGGACAGCCAGGATTGTTACACAGAGAAACCCTAGCTCAAAAAGACAAAAAAAAAAAAAAAAAAAAAAAACCATTAACAACAAAAGAAATAAGAGATAGGTATGAATGACATTGTATAGAGGAGAGCATGAAAAATAAGAAAGTCAAACACCAAGTAAATCATTGAGGATAGCTAATATTTGAATCAAAAAAGAATGAGAAAGAATGTCCAAAGAGGGAAGAGAAGAATCCAGAGATAGCCAAGGCATATGCGCAGAGGAGAAAGGAGTTTTTGGAGGAATACTCAACCAATATTTTCAACTGCCTTGTGAGGTCATGCAGAATGCAGAGTGAAGAGCAAGCACTGGAGTGGGCTTTGGGGGTCCAAAGTCAGAGAGAGGGTTTCATGCTCTGAACGGAACAGGAGTAGGTAGGTTTGTAATAAGCTGATGCATGCCTCTTCAGTAAGAACGTAAATTCCACAAGCCTATACTTTCTTGATGTTTCATGGAAATAGAGTGATTTTTGATGGAAGAAGTTTATGTTTTAGAGACACTGCTATAGGAAGAAACAGAATGCAAAGCAGCAAGGGGCCATAACAGAGAAGGAAGGCCTTGAGGAATTCAGAGAACATAGGATGTAAAGAAGATACTTCTTAGCACGATGAGGAGTACCTCCTCCTCTCATGAAAAAGTAATGACCATCTGGGATAACAAAAAACAAAACAAAACAACCAAACAAAAGAACACTGCCAGAGAACTCTAATTTCTATAGGATAAATAGGTAATTTGCAGAGGGGAAAACGAGGAGGACCACAGGGTCTTGTAAAACATGTATGATTTTCATCAGCTGAGGAAAAAAATAAGAGAAAAATCACAAAAAATCAGCTCAGACTTATCTTCATAACCCTAGACTAGTTAGTTGCTGAGGTAGTTTGAATGTAATTGCCCTCCATAATCTCATAGGAAGTGGCAGTATTAAGAGATGTAGCTTTGTTGGAGTGAGTATGCCTTGTTGGTGGAAGTATGTTACTATGGGGGTGGCCTTTGAGGTTTCCTATGCTCAGGCTACTGTCCAGTGTCTCAGTTGACTTGCTGTTGCCTGCAAGATATAGGACTATCAGCTACTCATCCAGCACCATTCTGCCTGCACATCCCTATGCTCCCCGCCATGAATGATAATAACTGATTGAACCTCTGAAACTATGAGCAAGCCCCCTCAATTAAACGTTTTCTTTATAAGAATTGCGATGGTCATGGTGTCTCTTCACAGCAATAAAAACCCTAACTAAGACAGAAGTCAATAAGCACAGTCAGCAAATGTTTCTGAGTGATGTCATCAGAAGGCCTATGGTAAAACTGGATTGGATGAAATGCAATCATGCTGTCTATTTGTTTTTTTATACAATAGCTTGAGGTTATATACAGTTAGCCATCTGAAACCCAGGATAGCTAAAACAATCCTGAACAACAAAAGAACTGCTGGAGGAGTCACCATCCCTGATTTCAAGCAGTACTACAAAGCAACAGTAATAAAAACCACATGGTATTAGCAAAAAAAAAAAAAAAGACATGAAACATGTTGATCAATGAAATCAAACTTAAGACCCAGACATAAATGCACATGCCTATGAACACCTGATTTTTTTTTATAAATAAGCCAGAAATATACACTTGAAAAATGGTGTCTGCATGTAGACGAATGCAAATAGATCCACAATTATCACCCTGCACAAAATTCATGTCCAAGTGCATCAAAGACCTCAACATAAAATCAGACACACTGAACCTGAGAGAAGAGAAAGTGAGGAATAGCCCTGAATACACTGGCACAGGAAACAACTTCCTGAACAGAACACCAATAGCACATAGCACAGGAACTGACATCAACAATTAGTAAATGGGACCTCATGAAACTGAAAAACTTCTGTAAGGCTAAGGACACCATCACGAGTGGCAGCATAAATAATGGGAAATGATTCTCGCCAACTTCACATCTCACAGAGAACTAATACCCAAAATGTAAAAAGAACTCAAGAAACTGAGTATCAAAAAAATAATAATCCAATTAAAGATGGGAAACAGATTTAAACAGAGAATTTCAATAGAGAATCTCAAATGGCTGAGAATCACTTAAAGAAATATTCAACATCCTTAGCCATTAGGCAGGGAAATGTAAATAAAAACTACTTTGAGATTCCATCTTAAACCTATCAGAATGGCTAAGATCAATAACACAAGTAGCAGCACAGGTTGTTAAGGATGTGGAACAAGGGGAACACTCCTCCATTGCTGGTAGGCATGCAAACTTGTACAGCCACTATGGAAATCAATATGGCGGTTCCCCAGAAAATTGGGATTCGATCTACCTCAAGACCCAGCTATACTTAACTCTTGGGCATATACATTTACAAAATGGACAATTATTACTTAGCTGTTAAAAAATGATATCATGAAATTTGCAAATGGATGAAACTAGAAAAAAATCATCCTGAGTGAGGTAACCCAGACCCAGAAAGACAAATATGATACATATTCACTTATAAGTGGATATTAGCAGTTAAGTAAATGATAATCAAGCTACAATCCGTAGTCCCAGAGAGGTTAGTATGGGGGAGGCATCTAGGCAGAACACATGGATCTCCTTGGGAAAGGGAAACAGAATAGATTTTGTAGGTGAGCTGGCAGCAGGTGGGGAAGGGAGTGGGAAGGATCAGGTGCTGGTGAGAGATGGCTAGAGTTTGGGAGCAGCTGGAGTGTCCTGTGGAAATCTAGTGTAGTGGAAACTTCCAGAATCTTAGTGATTCTAGTGAGAATTCCTAGCAATAGGGGATATGGAATCTTAACTAGCTATCTCTTGTAGCCAGGCAAGGCTTCCAATGGTTGGACTGGGTTCCATTTGGTTGAGTTATTGGCTAAATGGGTGCCTTGGAGATCCCCAAACAACACAGTAAAATTCTTGGACAGAGGGTTGCTCTCTGCAAACTGACAGCAGGGCCCCATTGCCCAGGACAATATCCACACAGCTCACTGAACACGTAGAAGTCAAGCTGGTGCCTGCACGGAGCCCTTACTCCTATGTCCCAGTCTCTTTGATGCAGGAAGGTACTCTGTAGGCTACCAAAAGAGAAATGTGGACAACAACCTAGACACAAAACCTTTGACCTAGAATCTATCCTGCTTGCATAATACGCTAATGTCTTGTTTAACTTGAGGCCCACTCCATGAGCGGGAACCCACGAAAAATACTGCTTGGATGGCCAGGAACAGGAAATTGGATAGCTCAGAGACCTTGGCTAGAACCCATCATGATTAATCTAAAAAAATCAAAAAATAATTCCTAATAATAGTCTGTTATACTCATAGATCATTGCCTTGTCTGACCGTCAGAGAGGTTTCCTCCAGCAGCAGACGGGAGCAGATGCAGAGACCTACAGCCAGACATTATGCAGAGCCAGAGTCTAAATTGGAGGTCTTCACTAGGTCCCTTCCTTCAAAGCTTGGGGAATCCCATGGTGGGGAGGGGTTTATGCAGCAGAATGACTGTAGGAGTCAGAGGGGATAGAAGATACCAGGAGAACACTGCCCACTAAATCAACTAAGCAGGGCTCATATAGGCTTACAGAAACTGCAGTACCAAGCACAGGGCTTGCATGAGCCAGTACCAAGTTCTCTGTTTATATGTCATGGCTGTTAGCTTGGTGTTTTTGTAGGACTCCTCACTATGGGAGTGGGCATGTCTCTGACTCTTGCCTGCTCTTAGGGCTCTTCCTCCTGTTAGGTAGCCTTGTCTGGCTTTGGTGTGAGGATTTTTGCCTTGTTTTATTGTATTTTGTTTTGTTGTGTTTGGTTGTTGCTCCTCGAGGCCTGCTCCTTTCAGATGGGAGTTGGAGGGGGTTGTCAATCCAGGGTAAAAGGGAGGTAGGGGCAGATGGAACGAGTGGAGGGAGGGAAAATTGTGGTCAGGATGTACTGCATGAAAGAACAATCTATTTTCATTTTAAAAAAAAAAGAAGAATAAGAAAATTTCCAGCTAAAAAAACTACAAACTACTATAAATAAATTAGCTTACTTGAGAGATGAGCATCAATAATCATAGAAGATGAAGTTGATGACTGTTCGTTAATTCCATCAATTTGAACTAGGGATGCATTTTTAACGTTATTTTCTTCTATCTTCAAGTTATTCTTAAGTAGCAAACCTTCAATATTGGTAACTTTACAGCTAATACCACAGCCTGGTACAACCTGGAAATCTGTGCAGGTACCCAAAGTTTCAGTGTCCAGCTCCTAACAAAAACAAAATACAATAAATGAGTAAACAAATAAATAAACAGTATAATAATTTTTAATTAGAAGAATAGCGATGGTAAGTGTATGAGATGACAGGCACTCAAAACTCTGGGTGCAGGTACAAACTGATAGAACTGTTTGTGCTGATGTTAGTAATGGCCATGAAAAATGAAACTTTAAGCACCCTTTGATCTAGAAATTGCACTGACAGATTTTATTGGGGCGGGGGTTGAGACAGGGTTTCTTTGTGTAGCTCTTGCTGTCCTGGAACTAGCTCAGTAGATCAGACTGGCCTGGAAATCACAAAGATCCATCTGTCTGCCTCCCCAGTGCTGGGATTAAAGGTGTGTGCCATAACTGTCCGGCTAATACATATTACTTATATTTTGATGTTTTATATCAAACAGGGGCTCATTTCTTTTGTTATGTTTACAGTTGTCTATGTGTAAAAACTAGGGCATAATCAATAATGTTTGAGACAACGTCTTATACAGTCTAGGCTAGTCTCAGACTTACCAGTAATGAAGATGACCTTGAACTTCTGACCTCTTGCCTCTACCTCCTAAATTCTCAGATTAAAGTCATGAGCCAACAAGCTCACTTTATAGGTGCTGGGGATCAAATCCTGGACCTCAAGCATCTAGGCAAGCACTGTACCAGCTGAGCTATATTCCAGCCCCAACATATTCAGTTAAATAAGAAAATACAATTCTCTTTATCCCCATACTCAATATATACAAAAATTATAGTCAAAAGCCAGTCCAGATTTGGTCTGCATCATTTCTATATGAGATACCAACATGAATATGAAATATAAAATTGTACCTGCTTGCAGTACTTGGTTACAGCTGCTCCTAAAGGGTGTTCGCTGTTACTTTCCGCAGTGCCCACAATGGCCAGGATCTTATTGCGTGGTATTCTGTTACTTTCCACTAGAACCTTTACTTGATTCACTACTGGGGTTCCATGGGTAATAGTTCCAGTCTTATCAAATACCACTACCTTTACCTGGAGAAAAGTTAAAAATACAATGCATCCACATGACATCATCCTCCCAGAAATGAGAAACAGGTTTATTTTTTTAACAGACTGCTACTTCATTTCTTAATAAACTGTCCTTTGGCTTCATAACTTCATCAACTGATCATCTTTGTGTGAACACACGAAGTTGGTCTTGTAGCAACCAACTTCCCTACCCAACAGTTCAGTTTTAGTCTTGTTAAATATCTGTGAATTTATGTCAAACAATTAGAGTTATGGGTTGCTGTTGATGGGTAAGAAATACCACTGGCATCTCTGGGGAAAACACAAGGGCTTTCGATACTAATGAATTATAGATCTATTAGAGAAATCTGGGTAAACAGCAGATGACTAACAGAAAATGTAAATGTTAGGGTGAAGGTAACCCAGGTGGGTTGCTTGCCTTGACTAGGTTTTGGTTAAGAACTTGGGATGTTAAGAGGAAGCTCAGGGAAGCAGTTTGAGAAAGTTAGACCACATAGGAAAAGGGAAGAATTTGGAGAGCAGGCTCACTTCATCATAAACTCAGAATGAGAACCTTGAAGACTGAGCAGCCCAATGAACTGATTTAAAAAGATAAGAATAATATTCAAAGCATCATCCTAAACAAGAGAAAAATTGCGATAAAGGTCATCATAGAAACAACAGGAAAAAAGAACATGAAATTACAGATTAGACAGTAGCATTGTCAATATTCCTTTCTTGATTTTGATAAATGCACTGTGCTCACATAAGGAATGTCCTTGTTCTTCAGATAGGTGCCCAACAGTTGCAAAACGGGAACCCTGATGCTTAGGTTTGAAATTATGCCAATTTATTTACATAAATATTACAAGCCTGGGAACTGGAGAGGTAACTCAGTGGTTAAAAGCACTTGTGTTCTTGCCTGGCAGTGGTGGCGCACGCCTTTAATCCCAGCACTCGGGAGGCAGAGGTAGGAGGATCTCTTGAGTTCGAGGTCAGCCTGGTCTACAGAGCTAGTTCCAGGACAGGCTCCAAAGCTACAGAGAAACCCTGTCTCGAAAAACTAAAAAAAAAAAAAAAAAAAAAAAAAAAAAAAAAAAAAAAAAAAAAAAAAAAAAAAAAAAAAAAAAAAAAAAAAAAAAAAAAGACAAAAAAAAAAAGCACTTGTGTTCTTGCAGAGGACCCCAGTTCAGTTCCCAGCACCCATGCTGGGCAGCTCACAACAACCTGTAACTCTAGTTCTAGGGGATCTGACCTTCTGGCCCCACGGGTACCCACACACATGAATAAAAATAAAAACTAATCTTTTAAAAGTTCCTCAGGGTTGAAGAGAGGGCTCAATGGTTAAAAGTACTGGCTGCTCTTCCAGAGGACCCAGGTTTGGTTCCAAACACCCACATGGCAGCTCACAACTGTTTAATACTTCAGTCCTAGGGGGATCCAGCACCGTCTTCTAACCTCTGCATGCATGTGGTATATGAACACACATGCAGGCAATACACCCATATGTATTTTAAAATATCCTAACATATAATACATATGTGTGTGTGTTAGCTATTCAAGGTTTCAGATTTGTTCTTAGCCATGTACTATGTATCCTCTACGTATCTATACATGTTTTATATCACTGAAATAAGATTGTATTAGTGAGAGCACACCTTTAATTGAAGTAATAACTGCAAACTGCCAGCTGGTGGCAGTAAAGGCACTGCCATTGCAGGTGCAGCACCCATAAGGTGGAGTCAGATACAAATAGGTCAGAACCCTGGCAAATTTTCCCAGACAAGTACTGAAGACGGGTGTAATCTGAGATGGGTTTGAACTACAGGTTCTCCATTCGAGTCTGCTGTGAGGGAATGGCTGAGGGAGTATTAGTAGAGATCTTAAATAACTAAGGCCAATTTGAAGAAGAACCAACATCACAGCTTTTGTACTTCAACCCTCAGGGTAATCCCAGAAGAGTTCAGCCTAGGAACCACATGCAAAGAACTAAGGCTGCGAGTGTAAGTTTGGATAGTGCAATTCTTAGTTCTGGAGACTCTTACCTTATGAGCCATCTCCAGGGGCTCCCCACCTTTGATAAGTATCCCATTCTGAGCACCTACTCCTGTGCCCACCATTACAGCAGTTGGAGTAGCTAGTCCCAGTGAGCAGGGGCATGCGATACACAGAACTGTGATAGAGGCTTGGAAAGCAAAGCGAATTATGGTTTCTGTTCGTGAGATGCTCCTATTGTAGCCCTTTAGAAGAAGACATGAAATTTGGTTATTCATTTACAGTTAGAGCTGTGAAAATAAAAGAAACAAAGCTCAACCATGTTTAAATAAAACCAGTGTCAAAATCACACATCCTACCTAGCTGCCGATATATATTTTTCTTATTAATAATAAACACCCTTTTCATTTATAAACATGAAAACTGTTTAACAAGTCATAGTCTTGAACTCATAATTTAATTTCAGAGTTACTATGGAGAAAAACAAGGAACATAAAACTCCACAATTTTTTTCATTTCTAGAAGCAACATTAATTAGCAATATAATTCTCAACAAATTTGGCCTTGAACAAATTCTGACTCTGATACTGAGGTCATAGTTTGGACGTTAATACAAAATTTTAAAGACAATAACTTAAATATTCATTTTAGGGAACAAAGGTTGGAGCCAGCAAGACAGCTCAGCAGATAAAAGTGCTTACTATGCAGGCTTCACAACTTCAGTCCAATTCCAAGAAATTCGAGGGGAAACAAGCTCTTCAAAGCTGTTTTCTATCCTCCACATATATACATATACACAGGGGCACACATGTTCCAACATTCACATACCCCCTCACACACACACACACAGAGTAAGTGAAATAAAGATTAAAAATGTTTAAGGAGGCTGATGAGATGGCTTAGTGGTTAGGAGCACTTACTACTCTTGAAGAAGACCCAAGTTCAGTTCCCAGTACCTATATGTGGTAACTTACAACTGCCTCTAACTCCAGCTTCAAGGGCTTTGACCACTCTTTTGGTCTCCATGGCCACTTGCACTCACATGCATGTTTCCACACACAGATACACACATTTATGCAGAATAAAAGGCAAGTCTTTAAAATATTTTAAAAGAGACAGTTAGAAGGTATTTTTATAACTATCTAGCTTTAGACTTTCATATACACCAAATATGAATGTTTTTACATATACTGTGTGCTCTCACATATGTGACTCAAAATCTTTTTTGTTTGTTTGTTTGTTTGTTTTTCGAAATAGGATTTCTCTGTAGCTTTGGGGCCTGTCCTGGAACTAGCTCTTGTAGACCAGGATGGTCTCGAACTCACAGAGATCAGCCTGCCTCTGCCTACCTAGTGCTGGGATTAAAGGCATGCGCCACCACTGCCTGGCCAAATCTTTTAATTTAGGCATTATTATTCCTACTTTGAAACTGACAAAAACAGAAGTTTATATATCTAAAGTGAGGGATCACTTTATCTACAGCCACCAAAATGAAATTCAATCCCTTTATGACTTCAGGACAGACCAAGAATGGCAAGTGGCATCTCAACACATTTTTTCTCACATTTGGAGGAACATCAGGGTTTTTCCCTATTTCCAAAAAGCTGAGACAGAAGTATAATGTTCTGTCTATGCCCATTCAAAAGGATGACAAAGTTTGTGCTCTGAGGATACTATAAAGCCCATCAGACTGGCCAAGCAGTCCAGGTGTACAGGAAGAAATGTGTCCTCTACAATGAATGAGTGCAGTGAGAAAAGGCTAATGACACAACTGGTCATCCACGTGGACACACACCTCAGCAAAGTGGTTATCACCAGGCTAAAGCTGGACAAAGACTATATAAAAAAAAATCCTGGGAAAGGAGGGCCAAGTCTCGACAAGTAAGAAAGGAGAAAGGAAGAAGCCACTGAGAAGATACAGTAGAGCAATCTCATGTACAACTTTCATTAAAGACTGCCTAAGTAAAATAAATAAAGTGAGGTACACCACAGATCTACTTTCCTACGTTACAGAACAATGCTTTAGAAAGCATCAGATAACTCGCTGAATAGGCACTAACACCATGGCTACACTCAGCTGCCTTATTCTCTGGGGACTGGAGTAGTTAAGAGTGCTGGCTGAGCCACACTGAACCTTATAGAGAAAGTGGGAAGTACACTTGAACACATCGGCACAAAAGACTACTTCCTAAATATAACCCAGCAGCACAGACACTAAGAGAAACAATAAATGGGACCTCCTGAAACTGAAAAGCTTCTGTAAAGCAAAGGACATGGTCAACAAGACAAAACAACACCCTACAAAATGGGAAAAGATCTTCACTAGCCCCACTTCAGACAGAGGCCTGACCTCCAAAATATACAAAGAACTCAAGAAATTGGTCATCAAAAGAACACATAATTCAATAAAAAAAATGGAATGCAGACCTAAACAAAGAACTCTCAACAGAGGAATCTGAAATGGCTGAAAGACATTTAAGGAAATGTTCAACATCCTTAGTCTTCAGAAAAATGCAAATCAAAACAACTCTGAGATTTCATCTTACACCTGTAAGAATGGCCAAGATAAAAAACACTGATGACAACTCATGCTGGAGAAGTTTTGGGGTAAAGGGAACACTTCTGCATTGTTGGTGGAATGCAAGCTGGTACAGCCCCTCTGGATGTCAGTGTGGCGATTTCTCAGAAAATTAGGAAACAACCTTCCTCAAGACCCAGGAATACCACTTTTGGGTATATATCCAAAGGATGCCCAATCATGCCAGAAGGACATGTGCTCATCTATGTTCATAGCAGCTTTGTTTGTCACAGCCAGAACCTGGAAACAACCTAAATGCCCCTCAACTGAAGAATGGATAAGGAAAATGTGGTACATTTACACATGGAGTACTACACAGCAGAAAAAAAAATAATATCTTGAAATTTGCCGGCAAATGGATATAGCTAGAAAACATCATACTGAGTGAGATAATCTGTAATCCAGACCCAGAAAGACAATTATCACATGTCCTCACTCATAAGTAGTTTTTAAACATAAAGCAAAGAAAACCAGCCTACAAATCACAATCCCAGAGAACCTAAACAACAATGAGGACCCTCAAAGAGACATCCATGGATCTAATCTACACGGGAAGTAGAAAAATACAAGATCTCCTGAGTAAATTGGAAGCATAGGGACCATGGGAGAGGGCTTAAGGGGAGGGGAGAGACAGGGAGAGAAGAAGAGAAAAATGTATAGCTCAATGAAATAAAATCCTAATTAAAATTCTTTGAGAGGAAATAATAAAAATAGACCTGTGCCAGCAAGGCAAAAAAAAAAAAACCCTCCTACTACCTTTTTGATAATTATATGTATAAAATGACTTAAATGAAGAAGCTAATGCAATTCACTTTCTTTATTAACTTCTTTTTGCTGTTCAAAATATATTTTTTATGAGTGCTTGTTCAGTTAAAAAAAGAGTGCTGACTGTTCTTCACAAGGCCCTAGGTTCGAGTCACTGCACCCACATGTTGACTCAGACTCCCAGCACACACACAGTGGCTCACAGCCATCTATAAGTACAGTTCCAGTGATTCAACACCCTCTTCTGGCTTCCACAGGCACTGATCACACACATGGTCTATAGACATATACACAGGCAAAAAACTTAGTTAATTAATTAAAATACATTGTCTTAGGTGAGTGAGATAGTATACACCTGTAATACTAACATTGGGAGGTGGGGGCAGGAGAAGCAGGAGTTCAAGGTTATCCCTGGTATCATCCCCTGGTATCATCCCCTGGTATCATCCCCCGGTATCATCAGAAGTTCAAGGCCTTGAAACTCTGTGTCATATACACACAAATGTATGTTATTTTATTTGACCTTCACAAGCTACCCAAAACGAGCATTATAAAATGTCACTACCAGCTATAGGAATGTTGGCTTACACTTTTAGTTCCAGCACTGAGGACGCAGAGACAGGCCGAAGTTCAAGGCTAGCTGGTCTACACAGAGAAATTCAAACCAGTCAAGGGCTACAAGATTGAGAGCCTGTCCCAAAAAATGCTAAACACACACACACACACACACACACAATTCTAATAAGCACACTGAAGTATTATTCTGTCCTACGTGAACAGCATACCCACATTATATAAATAGTATCTGCCATTAGCAACCTACTAGCTGTCTCCTGGTTATTGAATAGTTACTGAAACATTGTAGCACTTGTGTAGAACCTGTTTTATTAAATTGCGTTCCTACATGCTTCTTCTAAGGAAAAGGAAGTTCTTGATTACACAGATAGAAAAAAATATGCTAAGCTTACTAAGATCTACAATAACTTTATTCACAACAATGTAAAGGACAAAACGGAAAATTGTCCTGGTTTTGCTGTCATACCTCAAAACTACACAGGTCATGACAATGCTTAGCTAAGAAAAAGCATTCAATCTATATTCAAGTGTTTGTATAGGGGCCAATGGTGGCACATACAATGTTAGGTAATAGCGGTGGTTTCTGACCTCCACTGGGGCTCTTAAAATAAATTCCCAAAGTACAAGGAGTGACTGTTACACTGGAAATTTCTTGTTTAGGTTTGTATTTTCTTTTCCATTCTCTTCTTCATTTCTTTTTCTTTCCTTTCTTCCCTTCTTCCCTCCCTCCTTGCTTTTAATACTGAGGATAAACTCAGGACTTAACAAATGCTGGGCAGAATTCTACACCTACACTCTCAGCCAATACTGCTCATTTCCAAAGTTTGTGTGTTTGTTTTGAGACAAGTTTTTATTGTTCATACCTGGCTGGGTTGGTACTCACAGAGATCTACCCAACCCTGCCTCCTGAATACTAAGATTTAAGGCATGCACCATTACACCTGGCTCAAAAATCATCTTTTTTATTTTTCTTATGTATCTGTATCTGTGTCTGGTTATGTGAGGATGAGTGCAGGTATTTTCAGAAGCCAGAGGCCTCACATTCTGCCGTAGCTGGAGTTACAGATGGGTGTGATTTGCTCAACATAGCTGCTGGGAATATAACTTGGGTCTTCTGCAAGAGCAGTATTTACCACTAAGCCATTTTTCCAGCTTCTCAAAATTATTTTTAATTAACTCTACAAAAGATTCACAAAGTGTTTTGTACATAGTCAAGAGTTGTTGCAAGTCACTTACGGGAAAGTAGGTTTCCACAATTTCAAAATTTTGAAATCCAATCATAATCCATACCAAGAGGGTAACAATGGAAATCAAGACGATAAAAGGAACAAAGTAGCCACTGAGTTGGTCTGCAAACTGCTGGATAGGGGCCTAGAATTCAGAATAATAATAATAATAATAATAATAATAATAATAATAATGAGTATCTTGAAGTCTTTTTTTCTAATACTGAATACAGGATAGATTTGGGAGTTAACGTAAACAGAAATATTTTAATAAATTCCACATGAATGTAACTAGGTCAAAAGAAAATACACATCAAGATTCATACTAGAAAGCTTTAAACACCTTCTGCTTCTCCTAAGGACTAGGTTACCTTTGATGTTTGTGCCTCCTCTACAAGTTTGACAATCTGAGAAAGGGTTGTGTCTGCTCCAACATGGGTAGCTTGGATAAGGAGGGATCCATTCTGGTTAATGGAACCTGCGATCACCGTGCTGCCAGGTTTCTTAGCCACAGGCATTGCTTCCCCTGAAGGAAGAAAAAAATCAGAGAACAAAAATGATTACTATCCTCTTGAAAGATGCTTGTTCATTCACTGTCAACAAACACCTAGAAAACACATTCCTCTAGAATTAGAATCTGGACACTTGCAAAGGTAAAAGTCATCCTTCCTTCTTCCTCATGTCAGTTTTAGGTCAAACATAGGGATATAGACTTTGAACTGGAAAGACTGACCATGTTAGCACTTGTTGACAGATACTTTAGGCGCTTCATTCTGCCGCTAGGTCAGAAGTTCTCAAAGGGCATTTCAAAATGTGGGAGCATGTTGTTCTCTGTAACAGCGGATGGGAGTAGGGTGCTACTACTACTGCTTAGTAGGCCAGGGTCAGTGCCACTAAATTATGGTACATAGCCTAAGATATAGAATTAAAACGTCTCATCCAAACTGCAATAGCACACCACTGTGAAACAGAGTCAGGAATTAATAAACTCAGCCTCTGCTAGGACTACCAGATGCAGGAGAGGTGTTATTTTGATTCGGATCCACACTGGACTCTGTTGGCCAAGATTTCTAAACATCTTCACAGTCCTGCTTTCTTCAAGCTGCCCTGATGTGGAAAACTTAGGGCTCTGGCCTACCTACCTGTGACTACATCAGCTGCTAAGGCAGGAAAACAGAATATTTATCTACCCTGGGAAATTTGCCAAAATCAACCTGGTTCTACAAGACACTGAATAAGTTTATCCGTGTGCACTATAGTCCTTAGGAATCTTCAGTGTGGGTGATAGAATGATGGCTCAGCAGTCCAATTACCAGCAAACTGAATACTCATATGAATAAAATAAAAATCAATACATCTTTAAAAAAGAGTCTTCAAATTATTTAAAATATCAATTTAGATAAATTATACTACTTGCAATTGCAAAATATCATATTCTTTTATCCTTTAAATTGTATTTTGCCTAGCCCATAAATAAATGGGTTTAGTTGTGCTATTTTCATTATATTTTGTTTTTATTCTACCCACTGGTTTCTCACATCCTCTTTAAGCTGGGTATTGACATTTTCTTAGTTTCCTATTCCCAGGCAGTTGGTTAATTTCCTAGCTAAGAAACACAATAGTTTTCTTCTTTTGTTTCTACTTTTCTGAGAGTAGTTCTTAAACTCCCTGTCCTCCTGCCTCTGCTGCCCAAGTGTTGGAATTATGAGCCTATCTCTGATGATGGGCTCATAATTATTTTTAAAATTAATATTTTAAAAATAATTGTAAAATTGATATTTTAAAAATAATTTTAAGTCTTCTGTTTGCCTTGTAAATGATAAGATCACCATTTGTACAACTATTAAAATCCCATTGTGATAATGGTTGAAATGGTGTTAAATTTATAGATCAATTTGAAGATGACTGTTGTATTTTTGTATAGAAACTACAAATCAGTAATACTACCTATTTCTCTACTTTTTAAAAAANTTTCTCTGTTGCCAAGGCTATTCTGTAACTTCTGGGGTCACATGATCTTTCTGCTTTTATGTCTTAAGTATCTGGAATAATAGGGATATACTACAGCAGTCTGCTTGCTTATATAGTTTTTAAATTTCTTTCGTTAGTGTTTTGCCATTTTCAAATGCACAATCTTTATATTCTGTTTGTAAATTCATGTCCATTCATTTTTAAGCCATCATAATTGTATCACTTCAACACCTTGCCATTATAAGTTTTGAAAATTAAAAAAAAAAGAATCTTCAATGTTTAGTTTTCAACAATGTACCTAAAAATATAGTAAACCTGAGGAAATTGAAGGCATTCTTTAAAGAACTCATATTCTTTGCTCATGACTTACACATGTTCTGCTTTAGTGTCTGCTTTTCATGATCACTTTGGGTTCACATTGTTTTCATGCCATGATCCTCTGACAGAACGTACCTGTGATGAGGGACTCATCTACCATAGAATGTCCTTCAATAACACGGCCATCCACTGGAAATTTGCCTCCTGGAACCACCTTAATTATATCTCCACGCTGTACAAGTTCCACATCTACTTGTTCTTCACTGCATACAAATTAACACAAAAAGTGTCATGGTATCTGCACCTTGGTCTAACTGCCACACATACAATTTGGAGATCAGCCAAGCTTATAGTTCCATACTTACTATCAACAGAACCTAGAGCCAATATTTATGCTAGTAATTTATGCTAGCAATAACTATCTGTATTAGTTTTGCTCACTGGTACTAATGAACAAAGTCTTGGCTCAAAGCAGACATTCTAAATATTTATTCTATAGTCACTGAATAAGTAATCTAGCATTTGGGAAGTGGAGGCAGGAGGATTCTGAGTTCAAAGTCATCCTGGGCTATATACAGTAAGTTCAAGAGCGGTCTGTGTTAGTTGAGACCCTCAGTAGTTATACATAACTGCCGTCAGGTATCTTACGTTTCTTTTTAAATAGAACGGCTCCTTCATTCCTTATTTACTTACTTCCTCCTTCAATCAAAGGAGGAATTACTAAGAGAAAAAAATAAAGTAAGTACTCAGTAGCAGAGCACTTACTTGGCATACTAAATGACCTCATGCTGTTTCCTAATTCCAGAAAAAAATCCTGGAGCCAGAGCCACAAAGCAAGACCTCAGGTCAAAATATAGGGATGCTAAGAGATTGGCCTAGGTACTCTCAAAGCTATGATCAGGGGGCTGAAGATGTGGCTCAGTGGTTAAGAGCACTGACTGCTCTTCCAGAGGACCTGGGTTCAATTCCCAGCACCCACATGGCAGCTGACAACTGTCTGTAACTTCAGTTCCAGGGAACCTGACACCCTCATACAGATATACATGCAGGCAAAACACCAATGCACTTAAAAATAAATAAATCCTAAAAGAAAAAAAAAATAGGCCAGGTGGTGGTTGTGCATTCCTTTAATCCCAGCACTTGGGAGGCAGAGGCAGATAGAGCTCTGTGAATTCAAGGCCAGCCTGGTCTACAGAGTAAGTTCTAGGACAACCCAGACTGTTTTACAGAGAAAACCTGTCTCAACAAAACAAAAAAACAAAAAAGAAGAAAAAGAAGACATGATTCCCCCTGTTCTCCCTGCTTCATCTTCCAGAATGTTGTGATTACAGGTATATATCAACACACATTGCCTGAATATGTCCTTTTATAAAGAAATAGTGTAGAAAATTTACCACTAAAACTACATCAGTGGGATTTATTTCCTATTGCGACCACAGAAAGAAAGTTGAAACAGCTAGAAGTAAAGTATAATAAAATGGGGAAAAAAATGAAATGGGGATAACTGCTAAATCTGAGAGGTAGATTATGTGGGGTTATAACATTCCTTACTTCTGGATACAGCTCAAAATACAGTAGGGTAGCTCAGCAGGTAGGAGTGCCTGCTGCCAAGCCTAACAACCAGAGTGCTATCCCTAGGGTCCACATGGAAGGAGGAAACTCCCACAAGCTGTTCTCTGACTTCCACACATGTGCCATGGCATGTGTGTACTCACCACAGTAAAATTAATGAATAAAATGTTTAAAACAAGTTACAAAAGGAAATGAAGATAAATACCTCAGGAGGAGATTTTCAGAGTTAAGAGTTACAATAGTTGCTTCTGTTGCTTGTAGTGAAATTAGCTTTGCAAGAGCTTCTGAGGTTTTGCCCTATAAGTTAAAACACAATAATGATATTAAGAAAGAAAATGCTCAAACCATAAAGTTATAAACTTTAACATTCATTCAAACATCAGCTTAAGAAAAACATTTGATCAGAAAAAAGTTTACACTGGAATATAAATATCTTACAAAAAAGCATTTAAAAAGTACTAAGTATACTTTATGAAGAAATACAATTATTAGAAAAATATTAGGAATCTAATTCATACATGAGCAAAAGATCCTTCAAGAGGGAATATACTTAATATAGGGGGAATGTTTAGTCAGAAACACAAACTAAAGCCACCTTATAATTGCATTTAACATCTAGTATCTTAGAAGGGCTTAGATAAGATGCAATGCTGAGGATGCTGTGGTCAAAACCACTGTGCTGACAAACTCTCTCTGGCAAAATATCCCACAGCTTATAGCATGAGACCATGAAAAGATATATGCCCTTTAATACCTCAGTCATATCCTTTTTTTACTCCTAAGGTAATCAGCTCAGAGGAGATGACTATTAGACATGAATATGTTCAGTGTAGGATTATCTAAAACAAAAATTTGGAGAAAAAAATGTAATTGAGAAGAAAACTAGAATGGTTTAGTAAATGAGAGCACAGTGACTTGACAGAAATAGGAAGTGATTGTCTAGACTGTAGTCAGGGAAAAAGCGTACAGTGCTTTCTACTCTACTAAACATAAAGTTCCAGGGAACAGGGTTAGAACTGACTTTTATCTCAGAATGGGAGCACAGATGGACTTTGACATCAGTTTAAGCCACATGACCAAATCAATTCTCAGTTAATAATCTGATAATGATATATAAGTACTTCTCAAATGTCTCTCGTAAAGTACCATGGGTATACTATTCTTGGCAGTAATATAAATTTGATACATTTCCTGAAGATACTGATAAAACAAAAATGATTAACTGCATAAGTTAATATTTCTAATAAGCTATCTAGACAATATTAAGGTCTTTGATTGATCCAATATTTTCACAAATGACAGCTTCCTTACTTTACCTTTGCTATATGTTCCAGCCACCGACCTAGGGCAATAAACACAAACAGCATAGGAGGCGTATCAAAGAAGGTAATAGGGTTCACTTCAGCTCTCTCATACATTGCGACTAGAAGAATAACCAGAGAGTAGGCAAATGCGATGGTAGTTGCCAGCACAATCAACACATCCATATTTGCTGTCTTATGCTTCAGCGCTTTGTAAGCCTGAATGTAGAAGTACCAGCCTCCACAAAACTGTAATAGAAGAGTGATTTCCTTAGACACTGAAATTCATATGTATACCTAAATAAACTTAGGTATCAATATAAAGTATCAATGTTTACATCCTTTGCCTTTCAACTAATCCATAAACACTAGGAGGATATTTTTGTTTGTTGTTATAGAGCCTCGCAGGTTTCTCAGCTTGGCCTTGAACTTGACAAGAACTTCCTCGTCTGTTTCCCAACTCCTAGGATTATAGGCAGGTACCACCACACCTGGCTGTAAAAGGGAAATTTTGAGCTGGAGCAAGTTTGCATTTTAGCAGAGTTATGTGCAAAAGAAGGGCTTCAAATTGTTGTGCAAGACACTAGGAACATCCTCTACAGACCAGAGGCTACTTCCTCCCATAAGGAAAGACAAATAGCTATCGAATTTACTTTTTGAGGCTAAACAAGTAAACTAGGAAACGAATTTATAGACTTTGGAAATGGCTTTTGTAAATATATGACACTTAGCCCCTTTCCAAAAGTCAGTCACAAGCCGTGGGTTCTGTTGGGAAGTATAACAGGAGAGCTTGTCTTTCATTAGTGCAATTGGTATTAATTAGTTGCTAGCACTATTGCCTTTTGTTTTGCTTTGGGGTTTTTGGTGGTGCTGAGATTGAACCCGGGGTTCTTTGTAATCTACCACTGAACTACACCCCATCCCTCACTTTTAAACCTTTAATGGCAATCAAATAAAGAGAAAGAACTTATTAAATGGTAGTATAACTTTTTATAGTAAAAATGTATCTCAAAATATGAGTAGAAAAGTATAAAAAGCAAATAACTAAAGAGTCAGAAAGAACTATAAAGTTATATATGACAGCAGACAGGAATATCCAGTTTTTAAAAATCAAACTTTTTCTCCACTTTATTGTGAAATAATATCCTCAGGGATTAAATGGAGTATATTAGCTATCTTAATTATTTTAAAGTACCCAGCATAAAATGATCAACTTCTGGCCATGATCTATTTAACCACAGATAATAACAGTGCCTACCACATTTTGGTTATTTTTTTCTTTATCAACAAATATACTTGCTAATGTCACTTGCCTGTACAGGTAGACACAATAAAAGAGACAGCAAATTCATAATGGACAGTCCTGGCAGGATCTGATGCTCCAGGAACATAGGGGAATGGATCCTTTCTTCATTACTCATATTCTGATTATGGTGAAAAGTTGCAGGGTGGTGATCCACAACCATCATATATATCATCAGCCCCATTACAGGGATACAGAAAAACAGGCTCACAAGGAACGACCTTTTCCATCTTATATGGGAAACATTTAAAGAAAAAAAGCACAGTTTGGTGAGTACCTAAAAGTTAAATATTCTATGTACTACAGAGAAACCCAGATTGTAACCATCTCACCCAGTGTAAGAATGGTATTATGGGGCTGCAGAAACAGCTTAGCAGTTAAGAGCTCCTATTGTTCTTGCAGAAGACCGAAATTCAGTTCCCAGTACCCAAGTCAGCTCACGAGCACCTGTAATTCCTGTACCAGCAGGCCCCATGCCCTCTTCTGGCCTCTGCGCAGAATCCTGCATACATGTGGTGTACATTCACACATATACATATTTTTTTAAAAAAGTAAATCTTAAAAAATGCTATAGCAAAACTGACATGCTAACAGGATGTCAAATTTCTAAAAGAAGTTGAAATGCTTTGTATTAACAATTCCAAAGTACTTACTGTTTTATTTCTCGTTTATGATCTAAGTGACTGGCTGACCGATCTTTCTTGACCAAAGAAGCTTCAAAACCTAAGCTCTAAGGAAATTCATAAGAAAAATGTCATTTCACTCAATACAGAGATACTCTAAGCCATGCTGTTACCACTTAGAACAATTCAGTTCAATTCCTGAGTAAAAGTCATTCTGGGGAACAGAAATATAAAGCTGTCCAGAGCTTCCTGCCCATGAGTACTTTGGTTTCTAAATTAATAGCTCATTGATTTTAGCTACTGTCTATTCTGCTCCTCCCAGACTAGCAATTTCACTCAAGTGCAATCGAGGTTTTCACCGGCAGTGCAGAAAAGCTAGCACTACATTACATACATTGACCAAGGCCTTGCCTACATAGTTTTCATTCTTGTTCCATCATAAAAAGAACATGAATAAAAATCCTTTTCCCCAATGCAACTAGTATAAAAAGAGAACTACACCCAAGATGCACACACAGGCAGTTATAGACACCATGTTTTCAATTGCTAGGGAGACAGCTGCCATCTTTTAGCTGTTAACAGTGTAACACGGTAAAAAGAGCAAATGAGTCTGGGGGCAGAGTGATCAGGATCAAGTTGATGGGATTCAACAAGTAAGTTCTCAAGTTGTTTCACTTCTGAAATAAGATGGTAGCCCTGCTGTGAGAATCCAGAACTGAAGCTTGGTAGCACTATTGAGTACCTTCTGAGAGTGGCTAGGGTAGGAAATCAGTAATGCCTGCTTCACAGGTGTCAATGGTATTGCTGCCTAAATGAATAGGGTGTTAACTGAAGTATAATATGCTTTCAATCATCAGAACACCAACTCCGTAGCACACTAAAACTTTGCATTACACACACACACACACACACACACACACACATATCCTTAAGACATACTGAAGAACACAAGATAAATTTAGTACAAATAAAAGGGTTTGGCAGTTGAACTTTAACTTGAAAGTGTCTTTGTTTTATTTTGTTCTGTTTTGCTTTAACAACAAATCATAACACATCTAGCATGATGCTCTAATTTCATTGTGATTAAGTCTTCCTTATATTATAACATACTTTATATCCATTTCCTAAATACTTTGATTGATAGTTTCAGCTTAAATCTGCTCACAATTTAATGGTGCAAATGTACCTTTGTCTAGATTTCCCTGATGAAGGCCATGGTGTGGGTGGGGGACAAAATCAGACACACTTACACTAATGTTCTAATGTGAAATAGTCAAAGGGTCAGAGTCTTTTCATTGTCTATATCTAATATAAATATAAACCAGATGTGATTCCAGGAAGTATTGACTGGAAAGGTAAGACAGAAAAGCAAAGTCACGGCACTTACTTCAATGGTATGGATAATATCTCTGGGACCCATAATTTCTGGATCATATTTAATATGTGCTTTGTTGGTTGCCAAGGCCACAGAGCAATAGAAGATCCCTTTGTGTTTTGTGAGAGTAGACTCGATTTTATGGACACACGAGGCGCACGTCATTCCTCTTACCTGTTTAAAAACAAAGTCTTTGTTATTGGAGCTATCCCTTTTCTTCAGTTCCAAAGGAGTTAGCACTTCTAACTAAAAGGACTATCATAACACAGGTTATCTGTGCAATTAATATATTTTGATTTGATCATTAGAATCTTGTTTTTCTGAGGGACTGCCACTTTTTTTTTTTTTTTTTTTTTTTTTTTGATTTTCAAGACAGGGTTTCTCCGTAGCTTTTTGGTTCCTGTCCTGGAACTAACTCTTGTAGACCAAGCTGGCCTCAAACTCCACCTGCCTTTCTGCCACCTCTTTTTTTAAATTATTTTATGTCTACAATAATCTGTCTGTGTGTATGCCTGCAGGCCAGAAGAGGGCACCAGACCTCATTACAGATGGTTGTGAGCCACCATGTGGTTGCTGGGAATTGAACTCACTGGAAGAGCAGGCAATGCTCTTAACCACTGAGCCATCTCTCTAGCCTTACCTCTGATGTATTCTCAGGGCTAATAAAAAGAACTGTGTCTGAAGACAACTGTACTAAGCTACACATATACTAAAAGCCATGGAGTGCTACATTGTCAGAGTAGGTTATTCAGTATATGTGAGTCATAGCTTATCTTGATAAAAACTTAATAAAGAAAAAATAATTCTATTTTTTGTTGTGTACATATATGGTGTACATGTGTATGTGTTTATGTGTGGAAAGTTGTGCATGCGCATGAGCATGTATGTGTGTGTCTCTGTGTGTCTGTGTATGTCTAAATGCATACACATGTATGAAGGCCAGAGGGTCAAACTGGATATCTTACTTTATTACTCTACTTTATTCACTGGGATTAATGAAGCAGCATCTCTAGCCGAACACAAAATTCACTCTTTTCTGGTTTCCAAGGGCACCCTAATACATGCGGCATATATTAAAGTGCATGCACACACAAATACAAATAAAACTTAAAAATTATGTTATGTGTATGGGTGTGTTTTGCCAACATATATCTTTGTATCACGTGCATATGGTGCCCTTGCAAGCCAGAAAAGGTGCCAAATACCCTGTGATTAGAGTTACAGATGGTTGTGAGCCCTATGTAGGTGCTGAGGTTTAAACCTGGGTCCTCTAAAAGAGCAGCCAGTGTTCTTACCTGCTAAGCCATCTGTCCAGCCCACTTAGAAACTTTTGAGTAAATAAGGGCTAGAGAGATGGTTCAACAGTTAAGAGCACTTGCTGATCTTACCAAAGACCCAAATGGGTTAACACAACTGCCTGTAATTCCAGTTCCAAGGAATATGACATCCTCTTCTGGCCTCGTGAAGATACCTGCAGGCATGTTCAATATATACAGAAACACACACATATGTATAAATAAAAATATTTTAAGTAAGTAAAAAGTTAAGTAAATGCCTCTAAAATTTCTCCATAAAAGCAAGAAAAGGTTTTTAAATTGTCTTAACCAATTTGTTTTTCAACTTGTAGATCTCCAGGAAGCATTTATTCAAAACCAAATCAGGAATTTTGATAAAAACCAGCAAGCTGTGTGGCATTACAATCTGTTGTATTCTCTTCTCTTCCTCTCCATTCTGTGGGAGAGAACTAAGAGTCCACGACCGATGAAGAAAAACAAGTGTATCCACTGGATACCACAGAACAAAGAGCTTATTCAGAGCCTCCTTTCCAGAGAACTGAGCATTTCAATACCTATCAGATGGACCTTGGAAATAGCCCCTGCAAAAATGTCCACCCTGACTGGATGGCTGGAATTCACTGAGCGCAAAAAAAGTCCTTCCTGGAAAATATTTCTTAGCATGCAATGGTTTCATTATTTAGGGGAAGTAGACACAAGCTCCCATTCCCAATCAAGAAGCTATTTCCAATTAACAACCATTCACAAAGAAAAAACTAGATTCTTCAAGAGTCTCCGAGTATCCAAACCCCACTTAAGTGCAGGTCCCATGCCCAGCAGTAGATGGCCAAGACAACACAAAATCAAAAGTAGTTTTGGAGATTTGTTGTCTCATATTGCTTTGTTTAGACTTTCTTTTTAACTTTGCTGATCTTTTTCTAGTATATTATGGTTTAGTACTTTGTGTTTTTATGGGTTTGTGTGTGTATGTATGTGTGTCTGTTTCTGTGTGTACAAGTTTATGCCCTTTTCATGCTCTTTATTAGTTTTTTGTTCTTTCATTCATTTTTTTTATTCTTGCCTTTTCTATTTGCTTGTCTGTTTTCTTAAGAGAAAAAGGAGTTGGAAGGGTAGGAAGGATCTGGAAGCAAACAAGGGAGGGAAAACCATAATCAGAATATATTGTATAAAGATAACTTTAATTTCAATAAAAATAAATTACTTTTGTTTTTCAATTTTTATTTTTATTTACTTCATTAGTTCTTTGAGAATTTTGTACAATGTATTTTGATAATATCAACCTCATCTCCCACAATTCTTCCTATATCCACATCCCCTACCCTACCCAACTTTTTGTGTCCTCTTGTTTAATTTTTTTAAACCCATCAGGTTCAATTTTTTTTCTTTACACTAGAGTTACTTTATACAAAGTTGGTTTATCTTTTTCTTTTATTTCCCTCCTTTCCCTTTCCTTGAGACAATGTTTCACTATGTAGTGCAGGCTGACCTCAAACTCCCAGGAATCCTCCTATCTCTGCTTCCCAACCGCACCCCACTATTTTTAATGCACTTATTTACATATAATGTACGAGGATGACTTTCCAGAGTCAGCTGTCTCCTTTCACCATGTAGGTCACAAAGACAAACCTCTGGTCATCAGACTTATTGGCAAACACCTTTACTGGCTGAGTCATCTTGCCAGGAGCCACACCTATTTTTGGTTTTTAAAAAGATAATAATTCCATCCCATGCTTGAAGACTGCCATTAAGTCAAAGCCTTCTATATTTTAGTTTCCTTCATTTTTATTATGTGCCCTATTTTCCAAGGTTTTAGTTACTTATATCTATAACAATTTTTCTCTGAAAGCCTCTCCAAGTTTCTGTTAGAAGTCTGTTAATCATACAAAAGTTCCTACTTACAACAAGTTCCAAAACGCCATCCCCTTCATCAGCATTTTCCATCACCATGGCTCCAAATCCAAGCTCTCGGATAAACTCTGCTATCATTGGGGGTTGAATAACAGCTGGGTTATATCTTACTTCTGCTTTGCCGGCCATCAGGGCCACAAGTACAGAATATATTCCTGGAAACATTGGTAAGAAAAACAATGCAGGTAATAAGTTTTACCAAAAACATAATGATGCTAAAACTACTTTTCATATATTTTAGTTGACTGCAAAAGTATTAAAGAAAATTTGAAGAAATTTACTACTTAATTTTTTATACAAGTCTTAAACCGAAACAATTTCAAACTGTTTTCAAAGGAGGCCTTAGTTTCTTAAACTTATTCTACAAGTTTAAAATATATATATTTATATATATACATATATATATGTAGAAGGGACAGCAACATGTTTCACCCTCACTGAGATTAAACTATTATCAATAACATTTGGCTCACCTGTTTTTGTTCAAGGAAGGGTCTCACTATGCAACCCTAACTGGCCTGGAACCTGCTATACAGACCAGGTTAGCCTTGAGTTAGAACCCACAAAAACCTGCCTGCCTCTGTACCCCAAGTACTAGGATTAAAGATATGTACCACTACATATCTTTATGTATGTTTTTTCTGAAACAGGGTTTCTCTGTTGCTTTGGAGTCCATCCTGGAACTAGCTCTTGTAGATCCACCTGCCTCTGCCTCCCAAGTGCCGGGATTAAAGGTGTGCGCCACCACCGCCAGCTCCATTTTATTTTTTACAGACAGAATCTTGCTGTCACTCAAGCTAACATACAAGTCCTAGACACAAACTGTCTTCCTGTCCTAGCCTATCAGATGGTCAGGAGCATAGGAGCCACAACAACTGGGTCTTGTTTATCTACATTCTTACTGATTGTACTCCTAGCCTTCTATCCAGATTATGTTGAAGCAAATCCCAAACACCCATTACTTTGCATACAAATATTTAAATATGAATCTCTAAAATCTCCTTACAAACAACCATAATAGGACAGGGAATGTAGTGGTAGAACAGCTGCTTAGTATGGGTGAGTTTCAAACACACACCACATAAACAACATCTTCACATGTAAAACAATATTCTTAAACCTATTAATTGAACAGTTTTGTGTCCAAATTAGGATCCAAATAAGACAGATATATTACAATGAGATAAATTTATATCTTATAAAAAAATACTTTTAGAAACTAATAAAACCGGGGCTGGGGATGCAGCTCAGTTGGTAGAGTGCTAGCCTAGAACACATGAGACTCTGAGTTGTAGCCCATAAAACTGGGCTTACGTTTTTAGTTTTACAGGTACAAAATTATTCAGATGATCAGAGAAAATGTCTGTCTGAAGAGAAGTGGTGGCGCAGTCCTTAATCCCAGCACTCAGGAGGCAGAGGCAGGCGGATCTCTGTGAGTTGGACCTGGCCTGGTATACAGAGTGAATTCTAGGCTAGCAAGGGCTACATAGTAAGATCCTGTCTTTAAAAAACAATGACAAAGAAGAGTAATATAGATGATGCAGAATAAATCTTTGTGCTTCTGTTGAATATACTTAGTAGCCTGGTGAAAACAGAGTATAACTTTTCAAATTTCAAATAGTAGTTATTTTAATTTTAACAAATCTCTGAAGCATAACAAGAGCTCGTTCTAATCTTTTCCACCTCGGGGGTGGTACTGGACAATTGAACACAAATGTCTCAGAGGCTAGACACGGCCCACACACTGCCAATGAGCTGTGCTGTACCGTGGACTTTCACTCTTAGAACCTCTGGGCTTTTTAAGTAATGCAACACAGACTTCATGAGGAGCCTAGTACTCCTTAGTTCCACAGGCTAAGGCCAACAGTTAAGAGGTGGTAAAAAGGACGACAGGGGTTAGCCAAGAGAATTAGCTTAACCAATTTTAAAATGGGGGCTGGGATTGTCACTTAATATCCAAGTATGCATTTAGCTTTCTCGAGGCCCTGAGAAGACAATTATAAATAGCACTGATATTATCTCATGAAAAGAAAATTTCTGTAGTACTTTTCAAACAGGAACTCTTCAAACTTCCTCTGCATTCATTTGCCTGTCAACATTCATTTGTTCCCTCCTCCTTTCCTTCTTTCATTTTCTTTTTTGAAATAGGATCTCACTATGTAGTGCTAGGTGTCCTGGACCTGGCTATGCAGACCAGGCTGACCTCAAATTCACAAAGATATGTGTGCTTCTGCCATTCTTTTCCTTTTTAATGAATCACAAAAAGCCTTGACTGCAGTCAGGAAAAGTGAGGGCTGAAATGAATATTGCACAAATAACCAAATGAAGGCACAATGAACCAAAGATATTTGGTCTTACATTTCACAAAATAAACTTCTAGTCTTATTATAAAAGATGAGGTGCTAATTACACTTGAAATAATTTCCTCAATTTCCAGGACATGCTTGCCACATTAATCCTTACTTCCTTAACTAGCCCTTGTGAGTAACATCTATCGTCAAGACATCAAGGGTTAGGTCAGCACCAAACATAAGACTTTGGTCTCATTAAACATAATCATATATCTATGCGGTTAACTAAGCTACTGTGCTATCCTGAAACATCTATAAATATGAATGTAAATTTGAGCTAAAACAGCTGAGTGACTGAAGAAAAACCGTGGTGCTGATTTTTGAAGATTCTGTAACCTGAAGTGAAAAGACACACTACTAAGCAACATGGACTTCCTACCACAAGGGAAGATCAGAGGTCAAACTGTTTCAACAGACAAATATGGCTGGGCTCTGGTACTTTATATAGGTAAGACAATAGCTAACTCATATCATTATCACTTTTAAGGAAAACTTTAACAAAAAATGTAGTTTCTCATAGTCCATCATAGCCATGGTTCATAAAAGTAATGCTTTGCATTTCTTTTGGCTATAAAGTTTTCAGAAAATTTCATTGGCACTAAAATGTGACCATAAGATAAATGAAATAACACTAACAAAAACTACCAGAAATTCAGAGTTGTTCTGTGCATCGAGGATTTTCTTTACGAAGTCTTGGGAAGAATTCTAACTATGGATACAAAATACAAATGGGAAACAATCTGGAAATAAGTCCATAAAATTACAACACTTAAAAGTGTCTTACCTTCTTCTCGTCTTAGATTCCGCTCAATGTTTGCTACACAAGAAGCACAAGTCATTCCAGAGACCTGTATGTAACACTTGCTATGGACTGGTGTCATCACACTATCTGGCTCATTAGTTGAGGGCAAAAGTGGTGTTTCCAATGAGGGCTGAGCTATCACTACCAATGGCTCGTTTGTGTCTGGTGGGGAAAAAAAAGGTTCTTTTCATTTGTAGTACTAATTCTCTCCGGCTGCCACGCTGTCATATGTCACATATGTCACAGTTCATGCCTCCAAACCTGACAATACATTCTTTAAAATCAGTAAATTCCTAAAAAGCCCTCAACAAATACATTGTTATTACCCTTTCTCAGCAATGACTTTGAATTTCTTTACTGACCACCCAGGTACCAAGAAAATCTGACCCAAGTGAATATATAAAATTTTAATCATAATTTTTAAAGAAAAAAAAAAAACAAGAACAAAACCCTTTAGTCATGTCAGATTCTTCTAGCCATTATCTCCAAACCCAACCCCAAGTAGAGACTAATTGGTTACCAGACAGTTCTTATGCTTGTATCTAAGTGGCATTATCATGCTGGCAATTTGTACATTGACATTAAAAGAATTCTTCCTTATCTATGGGATATATTTTTCAGTGGGTGCATGAAAGCATCAATAGTACCGCCACCCTATGATGTGTGTGTATACACATATATATGTGATACAGTTTAATTTACAAATGAGGCATAGTAAGGGCTTAACAACTGACAATAAAACAGAATAATTATACCAATAAATGCACTGTTAATCATTGAGCCATCTCTCTAACCTCCTCACATGGCTTTTTGTACAGTGTACCACATCCAGGTATAAACCACCATGTTTGGTCAGCCTTTAGCTTTTTAGGCTCATGATATCCTTAGGCATTTTAAACACACTGGTGACAACTGCCACAGGACTCATTTGTAAGAAGCGGAATTTCAGCCTGGTATGGTGGTGCATGCCCTTCTTAATCCTAGCATTAAGCAGGTAGAGACTGAGGAATCTCTGCGAGTTCAAGGCCAGTCAGTTTGATTTAGTTAGTGAGTTTCATACCAGCAAGGGCTACACAGTAAAATCCTATCTCAAAAAAGGTGGAATTTCAGTAACTGTGAATATTTTCTTGTTGCTAAATGCCAAATAAAGAAACAAAATAGGAATATAAAATATTAGGGATATCAAAGAAAAAATATAATTACCTGGCAAGATAGCATCAAATCCCATGTCTTCAATTGCTTCTCGCAAGGTTTCTGGAGAGGTTAGTAGAGGATCATATTCAACAGTCCCAGTACTATTTGCAAGGGAAACATGGATGGATTTTACACCTGGCTTTTTTGATATGACACCCTCTATAGACTGGACACAAGAATTACAAGTCATGCCATTAATGTTAATCACAGTTTCTTGGGTCAGAGGCTGGCTAACTATGTTCGAAGGTATCTTTTGAAGAGATGAACTGGAGGGAAAGCTGTAGGTATTTTCAACTTCATTTGCAATACTAACTCTGTATTGCCCTGGCGAAACAGCCTCTATTGCTTTTCTCAGCGTCTCTGGAGTGACTGAGCTTGCATTGTACTTTATAATGGCTGACCTATTCTCTAAAGAAACGACTATACTGCTTACATACTGGAGTGTAGATAAAGCACTTTCAATATTTGACACACATGATTTACAGTGCATGCCCTCTATGATGAATGTGGCTGTTGAATCACTGGGATAAGATGGGCTCTTCTGCTGTGATCCTTCTGAGGATTTGACTGATGTATTCTTCAGGCGCTCGACATCAATGGTTCCCAATTTGAGGTACTTGGGCTGCTTTTTTATGAAGGCTGGGAAGCCCACAGCTTCAATCTGCTTCTTTATTTCCTCTGCTGTGATCAGATGAGGCTGATAAACAATAGTAGCTTCTTGGTTGTCTAGGGACACTAAATAATAAATAGAAACATATTTAACTTAGTTATTCCTGGGCCACTTCACAATCAATCGCTGTTTCTCCCTCACTCTTCTCAATGCTTTTTCTTAAATACTTTTGTGCTTTTCAGAAAAAGGGACTGACATACATTGGAAACAAGCAAAAGACATGATCACTGCTCCTATGGTCTCCATATTTCTGGATCATCCCAGTAGAAATACATTAGAGGTAAAGAATACCCCGGGCAGCCTGTTGAGGAAGCCTAAACGCCATAAATTGTTACTGCAGCTGCCTCTTCTACTAAACTAAAGTTCAAGACTCTCATAACTTTTCATTATAATCATTAACTTCACTAACATTAATCCTGAGAATAAGCTACGCCTCCAACTTCAATGAAGCAGAAAGCAATTGCAGGCCCACGGATCGAAGCTCATGCTTGGGAAGAAAGCAAAAAGTATAAAGATCAAAACACAAAAGAGCTTTACAAAACAAGCAAAAAAAGAGGAGAGAGCTGATAAATTACCTTTAATTCGCTGAACACCTTGCAGCTTCCCAACTTTGCCTTCAATGGTGCTAGTGCACGAATGGCAGGTCATCCCTTCCACTTTCATCTTCAGCATGACTTCCCCGCCCTGAGGCGTGCTGTGCTCCTCACATGCTCCTGACTTTTTCTCCTGACTTCCCACGTCTAAACTGAGGTCTGGGACCAGCTCCACAATCTGACTGGCACTCACTAGAGAAGGGATTATGGTTACTACTGCAGTTCTTTGCTGAGGGGAAATCTTAACACCAGTCACACCCTTGGTCTTGAGCAATGTGCTTTGGATATGGTCCCATGGCAGAGCCAGTGGAGCAGTAACAGTCAGAAACACAGTATTGGTTAAAACAGGAAGAGGGCTGGCATTGTGGAGAAGAGCATCAAAGCCCATGTCATCGATAGCTTCTTGGAGGGTCTTTGGAGTCTGAAGTTTAGGGTCAAAAATAATAGTTGCATTTTTTTCTTCCAGTGAAACCTTTTGGAAAGAAATTTCAGAAGTTAGTTTAGCTCAACTATATGACCTAGGAATTAAGAATAACAGGAATTGAGAAGGGGCAGTGGTGGCATAGGCCGTAAATTCCAGCATTTGGGAGGCAGAGGCAGGCAGATCTCTGTGAGTTCAAGGCCAGCCTGGTCTACAAAACGAGTTCCCTTCCACTTTCAAGTCAAGGATATATAGTAAGACTCTTGGTTTTTTTTTTTTAAAAAAGGAAGAAGAAAATGAAGAAGATGAATATCAATGATCAAGAACCAAGCCTTCCAGAGCCATCTCATATTCCAAGACTAGCTCCAGGACACTTAGTTCACACACTGGCCTTTCCTGATAAAGACCTCATCAAAGACCTCTTTTCTGCAGCAGATCAAGACTGTTATAGAATGTCCACAACTGGTCAAAAATGCAGAGTACCAATACATACTCATCCCCAATTGATACATCTGTAACACAAATCCTACACCTGAAGCTCAAGGAATATTGCAAGAGAGGGCAGAAAGACCAAAAGAGCCAAAAGACCAAGATATCTACTAAGACATAGTGTCTTCTATGCATGACAAAGAAGATGAATCCATGAAACCACAACAATATGGTTGTCTAAACAAGCCTGCACAATGGCAGTATCAGTGGGAAAAAAATCTCACATAGTCCCACCCCTAGATGCAGAGATAAAGTCCAATAATGGTTGCTGAGAGATAGAGAATCAGTCTTCTCCAAATGGTGGCCATCCTTAAACATGAGTAATAGTAAACAGACTCATTGGTGTGTGTGTGTATGTGTGTAAACATGTAGCAATAATAATTAAAGAAGTAAGAGGTCATAAATTTGAGAGTGAGTGGTGGGGGAACATAGGAGGAACTGGAAAGGGAGACAAAGGGGAAGAAATGAGGTAAATACCTGTACTCATGTGCAAAATTTTCAACAAAATAAATTTAAAAGTAAAATATGTTAGGAAAAGAATATCAATCACACCACATACAAGAAGGATGAAATAAATAACAGCACTAGAAACTAGTAGTTTCTCAACTATGTTTTCACCTTTACTACTCTTGCTGGAAAGAAACACAAAATGTTTTATCCACCCAGAACAATGTGTAGGCCTTCATAACTGTGGTACCAATCAGGTAATCAAAGTATGTGCATTGACAAGCACACTCTAGAATCTTACCACAGAATACAGACTATACTTTCCTAATATATCTTTTCATAAATTACTGCAACATGTCACATTATACGGATTTAAAAGGTTCTACAAGAAATAGTACTACTATAGAAAATAAAAGGTAGGGCTGAGAGATGGCTCAGTAGTTCAGGGCATCCGCTATACAATCATGACAACCGGAGCTCATATCCTAGCCCCTATAACAATCTAGGTATCCAGCACACAGCTTTTAGCTCAGCAAAGAGTGGAGAAGAGACAGGAGGATGGTTGGGCTTGCTGGCTTCCATAGCTGAGAAAAATGTAAGAAGGAACTTGCCTCAAAAGGAAAGGGGAGAATGTAGTGGATGAGGATGCTCTCTGGCCTTTGAGCACCCATGAGCTCTCACATCCATGTCTATAAAGAAAAAAAAACCTTTTACAATATAAAATGCAAGTTAATATAAAGTCCACTCCTTTAAAAATATTAATTAAAGGGTGTAGGTATAACTCAGTGACAGAGTGGATGCTTTGCATGCAAAAGACCCTGGATATAGGGGCTGGAGAGATGGCTCAGAGGTTAAGAGCACTGACTGCTCTTCCAGAGGTCCTGAGTTCAATTCCCAGCAACCACATGGTGGCTCACAGCCATCTATAATAAGATCTGGTGTCCACTTCTGGTATGCAGGCATACATGGAAGGAATGTTGTGTACATAATAAATAAATAAATAAATAAATAAATAAATAAATAAATGAATGAATAAATAAATAAATAAATACACATATGTTGTATACATAATAAATTTTAAAAAAAGACCCTGGATATAATGCCCTAGATGTAATTCTCAGTAAACACACACATACACATACACATACACATACACATACACATACACATACACATACACATACACAGAGGCTGGGCATAAGCACCATTACCTTCCAGGGTTTTCAGAAGTAGGAAAGTTCTTTGTAGCAGTAATAAGTTATCAAAGTATAAGTAAACAAAGAACAGCTAACATTTACTAAGCACTTGTTATATGTGCCAGGAAATGGGATTCTTTGGTCACAAAGCTGAACATGCCACACTCACATGGATCAACACTAGGACAGAGAATATAGAAAGAAGGTGGCTAACCATTGGTCCCTGACACTACATCTCAGAAAAGGCTCCTTGGAGAAAAAAATGCCTATTAAAGGACAAAGGGATTCATCACATATGAAGAAACTGCAGACAAATGGAAGCACAAAGGTAGAAAAATATGAAGCCTAGAAATGAAAGGATTGCTCTATTATGGGGTCTTACGTCAATAATAGTTTATAATCTACCTTAATGGTAGTAGAGTGTCATGAAAAAGTTACACAGGGGAACGTCATGAGATCTCTATCTTAAACAATCAGTGCATAGAAGATGATGGGATGGTTGGAGAGATACCAATTAAGAAGCTACTCCAATTGCAACAACAACATAACACAGGCTCTGAATTAAGACATGTGCATGAGAAAAAAGGGAACAGAAGCTGCTCCAAGACATGCTTAGCACAGGGAGACCCAGCAACAAATTGAACCAGGGTCCTCTACAAGAGTAGCAGATACTCTTACTGATTCATCTTTGCAGCTTCACACTTCATTTTTATTTTGTGTATATGTGTTTTTTTCCTACATGTATACCTGTGCACCATGTGTATGCTTAGTGTCCATGGAGGCCAGAAGATGATGTTGGGTCCCCTGGAACTAAAGTTATAGATGGCTGTTAACTGTAGTATAGGTGCTGGGAATTGAACCCTAGTTCTCTGAAAGAGAATTATGTCGTCCAGGCTGTACTATAATTTGTGCTATGCCTTGAAATATAACACGACTATAGGCTGACCTTGACTTCACAATCTTCCCACCTCATCCCCCGAATGCAAAAAGTATAGGAGTGCATCTCGTGTGGCTTTAATTTTTCTTCTTTTCATGGAAAATATTATATGGCATAATCTAAAACCAATATAAATTATTTTCCCATTTCTGTTGATCATTTATGCTAGTGCTCTCTTCCACAAAAAGCTACCTGGCTAGAGTTATCTGAGCCTTAGAAACCTCCATGCCATGATCATACTTCAAGTTTTTATCAAACTTATTGTTGTCAGTTACAAAGCTAAAGGAAGAAATAAAAAATGAAGTTCATTAAAATACGCAAAAGGGGGCATCCCATTAGTGGTTAAAAGCACTGTCTGCTCTCTCAGAAGATCTGGGTTTGATACCCAGAACGAAAATGATAGCTAACAACCACGTGGCCAAAACACCCATACACATTTATAAAAATCTAAAAGAAAGTCTAGTTTCTTGAGTTCTTTATATATTTTGGAGATCAGACTTTTGTCTGTTGCGGGGTTGGTGAAGATCTTTTCCCAGTCAGTGGGTTGCCTTTTTGTCTTAGTGACAGTGTCCTTTGCTTTACAGAAGCTTCTCAGTTTCAGGAGGTCCCATTTATTCAATGTTGCCCTTAATGTCTGTACTGCTTTTAATTTAATCTCACTTGCCTGAGGTCCATGGCATTCTGATTGAGGAAACAGATGTGACTGCAGTTCTGTAGTAGTATATTTGCTTAGTCTGCAAGGACCTAGGATAATCCTGAGTGTTGCAAAGAAAAGGTTAAAGAGAAGAGGGAGAATAGATCACTGGTTGTTAGGGCCTATACAAAAGCCTTAGGCAGTACAGGTAGTTTTCAGGGGTGGGGGTGGGGGTGGGGATGATTGTGGTGAATGAATCTGCACATGTATTTCTGCTAGCTGCTACATGGGGCAGAAACCTTCAGGGGTAAACTGCTATATACACCTTCCAACAGTTCTTTCTCGTTCTTTTCAGCTAAAACTTTACGATACAAACTGAACACGCCCAGAAGCATTCCTTCTGATTTTTTGAACACGTGCTCCACTACTTTAGGCTAATCATGCCCCAAACTTTGCCTATTATATATCCCTTTTTAAATTATGACCTTAAACTCATCATGATCAGGATTGTACTACTTAGCTGAGCATGCTTAACAATGGGCCAACCCCTGAATGAAAATATGCAGGCTTCCTGAATAAAAAGCCTCAAGCTTCCTTGGTAAGCACTACTTTGGAAATAATTACCCCATCACCTTCCCTGCTGTAGGTAATAAATCTTTCCTCACTCCTTTATATTTAGCTGTGCTTGTTTTAGCTTTTGTACCCAACCAAATGGGAACCTAGTCTATTTGATTACAGTCACAAAATGTAAATGTACATTTACAAAAATAACAAGTTTTAACATTCACAATCCATAACACTCACAAAAGAAAAAATGCCTAGCAAGTGCAAAACCCTGATTTTAATGCGAAAAATAAGAAAAATTCTAATTATTATACACCTAAAAAGGATCAATGTTGTTAAATGACAATTTTTTAGGCAGAGTATATCTATGGCTTACACCTGTTTCAAGCTCCAAATGTTCCCTCCTCAGCCTTCTGAATGCAGGAATTACAGGTATGTGTCTCCACATCTGGTTCTACATGACAATTTCTTAAAATCAAAAATTCAAATAAGGTTAAAAATTCAGTAACTCAGCTTTCCTCCCTATAACTGAAGTGGTTACAATGGGTAGTGCCTGTGATATCATATATAAAACATTTCTATCACTGATGAAGATTCTTGCACAGCCCTATTGTGGGGACTACTGCATATAAATTTCATTACATCATAGCTAATATATCCTTTTAAATGTTTTGTTACATTTTTTGCTTATGGGTCAGGGGGTCTACATAGTGAGTTTGAGGCCAGCCTGGACTTCATAAAACCGTGTCTCAAACAACAATAATAAATAAAAAGTAGTATTTCCCCATATTATTCATTCTGCAGATAAGGAAGACATGCTCTTATTTAGTTACTTCTATTTCTGTATTTTAAAGCTAGATGAGCATGCTTAGCACAAATCACTTTGGGATATGAGCACTCAACTTATAATGAAAAGACTTTAGAAACCTCAAGTATCAAAGGAAACAAAACTCACAACCCCTTATTTTCTTTTAAATAACGCAGGAGCTCAGAATCATCAAGGACAGTACTGAGTGCCAAAACCTTGGGTATTTATTTACCTAACAAATATTTACTGAGTGTCCATTATGTGCCTGGCATTATACTGGCTGTTAGAGATACAATAGTGAGGCAAGCCAGGCAAGGCTGTGCAGAGATGGAAATTGCTGGTAGCAGTGTGATTCTTTGCCTGAGCAGCTCTCCTTTCACATGCTCCCCTCATCCCTAAATCATCACCTCCAACTCCCCATACTGTTCCAATGTTTCTACATCATTTTTCATTAGGAATCAATGCTGTCATTTTATTCTTAGAGCAACCATTTTCCATTACTTCAAGAGTCCCTCTGAACATAATCAGAACAGCCTACAGATCATGAGCGCAGGAAGCACTGAAGACAGAAGAGTATAAACTAGTTAGCAGAAGACGGCAGTGGGAGAGAAGAACAGGAAGTAAACTAATGGCACCCTTTGATCTTAGCAACAGCAGGTGTGCCAGCGCCCACCTATAATCTGAGCACTCAGGAAGTGTCTGCCAACAAGAAGGTCAGAGCTCCAAGGCCATCTTAAAAAACATGCTACACAAACACACCTCCACCACCACAACCATAATGTAGAGAGGTTGCTAGCTGTTCACATAATTTATATTAGTGCTTATAATTTTCTGTGTCTCTTGAAATGTTAAACATGAAATCCAGACACTTGAGAGGCTAAAGAAGAAGGATCAATGCAGGTTTGAGTCTAACCTGGAATACACAGTGAGTCCCAGGTCCAGGTCAATCTCGGTTTTACACAGTGAAACTCCATTCAAAAAGGGAGGAGACAACCCAGATGTAGCATATTTCTCTACATAAAACATCTATGTAAACTGTATAAATATGTGGTTTGTATCTTCTATTCTTAGACAATATAAAAAGTGAAAATCTTGGAAGAATCATCCCACCTCTCAGTTTCCTGAGAAGACCAGAGAAAATATTCCTTTTTAGCTCTACTTTTCTGTAAGAGTTTAAAATTGTACCAGCAAGATGGATTAGTGGATAAAGGCTCTTACCACCAAGTCTAACAACCTGAGTTTCAGTCTCAGGATCCATATTATGAAAGGAGAGAACCAAATCCAACAAGTTATCTTCTATAATATCCTTGCATGTGTGTCATACACACACACACACACACACACACTCACTCACTCACTCACTCACTCACTCACTCACTCACATACAGGATGGAAGGAAGGCAGCCAGGCAAGCAGACTGGATGGCTGGCTAGCTTTAAGAAGCTAAAAATTTGAGCTGGAGAGATGGCTCAGCAGTTAATAAGATTGGCTGCTCTTCCAGAGGACCTGGGTTCAATTCCTAGCACTTACTTGGCTGCTCATAACTGTCTATAAGTCCAAAGTCTTGATACCCTAAAATAGACATACATGTAGACAAAACACCAATACAAATAAAAATAATTTTTAAAAAAAGCTTTAAAACTGGGACCAGAGAGTTGAGCGGTTGAGAGCACTGTCTGCTCTTGCAAAGGACTCAGGTTTGATTCCCAGAACCCAAGTGGTGGCTTACAACGCTTTGTAACTCCAGTTTCAAGTGATCTGATGCTCTTTTCTGGCTTCAGTGGGCACCAGACAAGCATGTGGTGCATATGCACACATAGACAAATCACCCAATCACATAAAATAAATAAAAGTGTTCCCACAAAATTCCAATGTTTCAAAGCCAACAAGGAGGATGTAGTTAGACTTTCCTTTAGGCTCACAAATAACATGGAGATTTATTGTTAGCTATGAAAGTTTGGCCTTAGCTTAGGCTTGTTCCACTAGCTCTTATAACTTACATAAATCCATTTATTTTAATCTACATTCTGTTCTCTTTACATTGGCAATGTTGTTTCCTCTGCATCTGGCAGGCGACTCTGCCTTTCTTCTTCACAGAGTCCTCTCTGTTCCCGGAAGTCCTATTGACCATTCAGCTCTATTAAACCAATCAGAAGGTGCCTTGGCAAAAACACATCTTCACAGTGTAAACAAATAATCCAGAATTGAAGGGTCCTAGGTAACTAGTTTGTAAAAGCAGAGCCATCATAATTAAGATTAGGATCCTTATAAACAAGGACTCAGAGAACTCATATGAAGAGTCAGTCATGTGAGGATATAGTAAGTTTATGGCGAGACTAGGCTACATACAAAAACCCTGTAAACAACAACAACAACAATAATAATAGCAGCAAGACATGGTGGCACATGCCTGTAAATTCAGTACCTGAGAAGCTCAGGCAGGAAGATTCTGAGTTCTAGGTCAACCTGGGTTATATAGCTATATGCATATAGAATGAGACCCTGTCTAAAAATGAATAGATACATGAAATAATTTTCTTATACATAAGTCACTTTGTGGTATTTTCCTATAGAAGCTTGAACAGACTAAGGCAAAGTTGTTCCAGTACCATGAAAGCTAAATCAACCACCTAGGATGCTTAGGGGGAAAATGAAAGAGGTTTCAAATGCAAATGTATATAATTCCATAATCTACAAATGGTTCAGATACATAAGCTCCATTTTAATGAAAACTAAAATTCTATGCTTGTAATTTGGAGCAACATATGGCTTATATATATAAACAACTGAAAAACATGAAATATTTCTAGTGTTAGAATCAAAGTTTAGTTACATGTCTATTTTTCCTCCTCACATTTCACATCATCACGTTTTTGAGACAGTTTTTCATGTAGCACAGACCAGTTTTTCTTTCTTTTTTTGTTTATTTGTTTTTTGTTGTTGTTGTTGTTTTGTTTTGTTTTTCGAGACAGGGTTTCTCTGTAGCTTTAGAATCTGTCCTGGAACTAGTTCTTGTAGACCAGGCTGGCATCGAACTCACAGGGATCTGCCTCACTCTGCCTCCAGAGTGCTGCCCTTAAAGGTGTGTGCTACCACCATCCAGCTCCAAACCAGTTCCTAAACTCACTTTTTGGCTAAGGATACCTTGAACTCCTGATTCTCCGCCCTCTACTTCCTAGTGCTGGAGATAGAATGAAAGACAAAGAAAACCTGTAAATGGTTGACAGTGTGTTTAAAAATATATGTAGGCTTGGGAGAGAAAAGAAAAAAGAATAAAGTCCTTAAAATAAAAAAAAGAAAGAGAGTGGTTGAGTGTGGTGGCACACACTTTTAATCCCAACACTTGGGAGGCAGAGGCAGACAGATCTCTGTGAGTTCTAAGTGCAGGTGGCACACACCTTTAATCCCAGCACTTTGAAGGCAGAGGCAGGAAGATCTCTGTGAGTTCAAGGACAACCCTGGTCTACAGAGTGAGTGCTAGGAGAGCCAAAGACACACAGAGAAACCTAGTCTCAAAAAGTCAGAAATTAAAAATGAAAATAAAAGATATGGAATTTAAAATAAAGCCATGCACAAATGAAAAACACAGACAGTCTGGATACTGTATGTTATTGTGTTGTCTTTAAGTTGTTTGACGGCTGAGGAAGGAGCAAAAGCTGCTAAAAGATATTTGATTATAAATGCTGTTGAATTAATCCAAATATATTTTGAAAATGCCTTGACTTCAAAATTTAAGTCAAAAGGTATATTACTTTGGAGGAGAGGTTTTGCTTTTGTTTCCACAGAAAATGAGAGGCTTTGGATCCATTCTGAGCTAAGAAAAATCAGGTTTGATCAAGGAAGACCCCCCTGAAGAATCTCCAATAGGAGCAAATCGTCCAGATGATCCAACATTTCAGAGGACTTCTGTTGGAGTTTCCTCTGAGTTCTGCATCCAGAACAGTTTCAAGACTGCTGGCTGCAAGGATCAAGCCTCACAGAATATTCCATTCCGGACTTGACCATAATTGAAAATTCAAATGCAGCAGTATAAAAGGGAAATACTAAAATACCCTCTCTATACTATTTCTCCACTGCTAGGTTTTTATCTTGGATTTCATTTTTCTTTGATCCTTGAAATACAGTTCAGAAACCTAATCTTCTTTGAATAACAATGTCTTCATGATGCATGCTTGTTCATTAGTATTTATTTTTTAAGATTTATTTATTTTTTATGTTATATGGCTGTTGGCCTGTATTATATGTGTGTGTTTTATATGTATGTCTGATGCCTACAGAGGCCAGAAGACAGCATCAGACCCCCCGCCCCTGGAATTACAGATGACTGTGATATGCCATGTGGGCGCTGGGAACTGAATCCTGGTCCTCTACAAGAACAGCAGGTACTCTTTAACTGCTGAGCTATTTCTATAGCTGTTATGATCTACTGGCCTGGCCTGTCACCTGGGTAACTTGTCCCTTTAAGAGACAACTCTCAGCCCTCCTGTTCTAGGAGACAAGCTATCTCTCACCTCCTCCAGCCTGTGCTCTCTCTCTTTCAGACCCTCTTCTGAAGAGGTGGCTATTGCCTCTTTCTCTTTCCCTACTCTCTGTTCTCTCTCTCTTTTTCTCTTTCCCTCCCTCCCTCCTCCTCCCTTCTTTCCTCTTTCTCTCTGTCTCTCTCTCTCTCTCTCTCTCTGCCTTCTTCTCTTTTCCCCACTTTTCCCCTTTCCCCTTCCCTTTCCCCTCCATAACCCACTAAATAAACTATATACGCAAATTCTCCGCATGGCATATATGTCTATCTCCCACCTACCTCGGTCTCCCACCCGCCAATGGGACCCGTTGAGACCTCTGGGGACCCATTGCTGCTCCACCCTTCCTATCTTTAAAAAAGAATAACAATAGTCCCTAGTCATAATAGTTATAATAATCAAAATTCTCTTTTATCCTAATACAGTGTTGGTAATAGGACATCAGTTTGAAAGACTATCAGTGCATTTGTTCCCTTTTAACAAAACCTTAAGTAATCTTAAGAGGAGAGAGAAAGAAATATGTTTATGTGCATGGTGGGTATTCATATGTATTCGTGTGTTCCACAGTAATGAGAGCATACATTTGCAGGTACATGTACTCATATGTGTGGATGGCAGCTGCAGGCATTGCCTTCCTCAATCACTCTCCACTTTATTTTATGGTCACCTGACATTTACATGGGTGCAAAGCATCCAAACTCTGGTCCTCTGGTTCTCCTGATTGTACAGCAAAGAATTTATCCACTGAGCCATCTCCCCAGACTCCTGAGAGATGACTGTTAAAGGATACTATATACAAAGAGAGTAAACTACAGCACTTACGAGTAAACGGGGAAAGTGCTCCAAAAGTAAGCATTGTAAGTTTCAGGTTAATGAGGCATTAACCTTTGCAGTCATTCAGTTCTCGTATCTAATGAAATTTGATTTTACATTCCCACTTCAAAAGAGCCAATCAATTGCAGAGAAAGATCTTCACATTATCTTCCCATGTTATTTTTTTTTCTTTGAGCAGATCACTGGGGTGATTCAATTAAACTTCAGGTTAATTCCTTTAAAGTCTACTGTGATGGCACTAGCAGGACAAATAAGAATGCTACACTCAATAATAATACAGTTCCAGACAAAATCCCCAAAATTCATTTAATTGCTAAAGCTGAAAAGGCAAATAATCACATTGCATTTATTTAGACTTAGAGACTTCCTGACTCTCCACTCTCGTTGAGTTAAAGCTCTAATCTCTTCTACTGATGCATTATTCAATAAAGTAGGCTCACTTATTTTAATATCTCAATTTTATTACTTCATTCCAAACACTACCAAGGGTCCCTTGACTTAGGCCATATATTGGTTCTTCCCAAGCCTGTTTTTAAAATTGCCTTCACAGAGGCTGTGGATGTAGGTCAGTGATAGAGTTTGTCCAATAGTTATTAGGCCCTGTATCACACTCACACACACACACACACACACACACACATACACACACACACAAATACACTGACAACATAGTATAACCTCAAAAATTATGACCCAGAAAATTAAAACTTAAAATTCTTTGTAAAGTGATCAATATTTGTACATTTCCAAGTAGAAATACATTCTGACTACAAATGTTTGAACAAAAGCAATTTTATAAATGATGTCTAGAGACAAATTTCTTTTAGAGCCTCTGAGACAATTGGAGGGTACTTATTTAAGTAAAAGAATATAAAACTACAAATAGCAAAATTCTACACAAAGTAAGTACTCTGAATATAAAACAAACATTCTAAGTTATGTCTGGGCATTATGGTACAAGTCTGTAATCTCAACACTCAGGAAGCAGAGGGATCAAGAATTGAAGGTCAGCCTGAACTAAAAAGCAAGACTGTCACACACATACATACACAAATAAATCACAAGTTACAAACTTCTTTTAAATCTTTTCTTTACTACCTGGGGGGGGGGGATAGAGGGGAGAGGGAGTGACAGAGAGTGAGAGTGAGAAAGAGCACAAATTATAAACTTGTAAAATACAAATGTTTAGCCAGGCATGGTGGCACATGTCTTCAATCCTAGCACTAGGACGGAAGAAGCAGGTGGATCTCTATGACTTGAAGGCCAGAATATATTGAGAGTTCCAGAACAGCTAAGGCTACATTGAGTCTCTCTCTGTCTCTCTTTCTGTGTGTGTGTGTCTGTCTGTCTGTCTGTCGGTCTGTCTATCTGTTTGTCTGTCTCTGTCTCCCTCCCCCCTTTCTTACACATAAACACACAAAGATAAATGTCATAAACCCCCATAACTTATATTTTTCTTAATGATATCCCAAACATCTCTCTATCTCTATATCTAAGTTTTTACGTATACTTTCAACCATACAGTTATTTAGTGCTAATGATTTTATAAAAGCATTTTTGTACAAAAAGCTAACTCAGTTTTTCCTGCAGACTGAATGCTAGCTTCCTCTGTCTGTCTGGTCTACAGTGTTGGTGCTAGAATACTGTAACCCTGAGCAGCAGCAGCAGCCCTAAAGTATTTGTTCAGTCATAGTTTAGAACGGTTCTTCCAGCATTACAACTGAATACTGGGGGTTATAGGTGCTGGCAAATTTGAGGAAAGTCCTGAATTTCTTTCATATATAAGCTATAAGAATTCAGGGGATGCCGGGCGGTGGTGGCTCACGCCTTAAATCCCAGCACTCGGGAGGCAGAGACAGGCGGATCTCTGTGAGTTCAAGACCAGCCTGGTCTACAAGAGCTAGTTCCAGGACAGGCTCCAAAGCTATAGAGAAACCCTGTCTTGAAAAAAAAAAATTCAGGGAGTTTTGTAATTCCCTGTGCAGTAACTCGTCTTACATTAGTTACACTACATTGGTGTTATTCTTTTTTTTTAATTTATTTATTTATTATGTATACAATTTTCTGTCTGTGTGTGTGCCTGAAGGCCAGAAGAGGGCGCCAGACCTTTTTACAGATGGTTGTGAGCCACCATGTGGTTGCTGGGAATCGAACTCGGGTCCTTTGGAAGAGCAAGCAATGCTCTTAACCACTGAGCCATCTCTCCAGCCCCTGGTGTTATTCTTTTACCAGTTTTCTATCAGGCCTGACATCTTCATGTTAAGATCCTGGGGGAGGTAGCACAATAGATGGTAGGGACTTTGTGAGCCATTCTTATACCATAGTTCTCAGCAAAAACTTCACTAAACTAGATATAATCAAGAACCAACCACACAAAGCCAAATAGCCCAGTGATCTTAAAGTAAGCACAGCTCCAATGTTACTCTCCCACTTAGATTTTCCAAATGCTCATATATACTCCAACCGTTCAACACAAAGAGAACCTCTGTTAAGAGGTAGAGATGAAATGAAAAGAACAGTAGTCCACTAAAAGACTGTTCAAATCTTGCTTTTGCAAATTGTACAAAATAAGACTGTGGGCATTGTAGAAGATATTTGCAATCCCCACCCTTGGGAGACTAAGGCAGGCTCAAATCCTGCCTTGGCTACTCAATGAGGTCCTATATCACTTCTTAGCATTTTGGCTAAATTCCAACATAAAAACAAAACAAGCCAGGCATAGTAAAGTAAGCATACAGAAGGGCGTGAGTTCAAAGTCAGCTTGATCCAATCTCAAAGCAAGCAAACCAAGCACCGATTCATGTAAGCACATCTGAGATTCTTTCCAGAGTCACAGAGGGAAGTTAGTGCATAGAGAGGCTCTGAAACTTAAGTTTTATTAACTTCATAATAAATCTCTGAGTCTAAAGGCCTAATAGTAAAATTTTTAAGAGAAAGGTCATAATGTATCCTCTTTCATAAAAGTGTTTGATGGAGAGGCAGAGCTGGAAAAAGCTGACCTGTTTCCTTTCAAGCTCAGCAATCAAATTACCAATGTGCACTGGAAAGTACAGCCTTCAGTATCTATCACTAGGATTCATATAAATCACTGTTGGTAACCCAAAGTGCTTTTATATTACAGCCCTGCTCTTCTTCCTTTACTATTTAATCAGAATGCAATTGCATTTGTCTAACTTTAAACAGACTTTATTAGAAGCGGAAATAGCAATTTTATATCTAAGTGGGGCACAAGTAGAGTGTTTTGAAAAATAGGAATGTATTTGAAAATATTAAAATAGAATCTAGCTGGGGATATAGAGCTTTCCAGAATACACAAGGTCCTACTTTTAATCCACAAAAAAGGCTGCCTGACAAGGTGGTCTGTAATTTTAGCACTTCAGAGAGAAAGAGTAAGATCAAGGACATCCTCAGCTACATAGTGAGTTTGAGACTGACCTGGTATACTTGAGACCCTGCCTTAAGAAAAATGTGGAGAGGACTGAAGAGCTAAGTGAAGAGCACTTGCTGTTCTTTCAGAGGACCCAGATGCAGTGCCCAAAACCCACATGGGCAGCTCACAACTGTCTGTAACTCCAGTTCCAGTCAATCCAACATCCTCTTCCACTCTCTTCCATTACCTGCTCATATGTGTTGCGCATACATATACTCAGCTCAGGTACATATATACATAAAACAAAATAAATACATAAATAGCTTATTAAGTGGAATCTAGCCCTATAGTTATATATAGAGATGTTTTAACAGAAAAAATACTCAATATATTTTACTAGATAAGGGTTAAAAGTTTGGGAAAATTGTCAGCAGACAGCAAGTAACTAACTTGAAAAATTGGTGAACTAGCACCTGTGGTTAAATGGCTTTACTGTAATTAGGACAGACACAACTATATACTTAGCAATATTAGGTCTTAGTTCTGGCCTCCAGCACCAGTGCTACCTTAACTCCAGTGGAGGTTTAATTGGATTCATTTATGAATAAACCAAGTACGGGGTTCATAGATATTACTTACTGAAATTAATTCATTTTAAAGCTTTAAGCCTGAAGGATGTAGAGCTTCCTTGCTGATTTTCTTCCCTAACTGACAACTACAAAGTATTAATCTAATTTTATAAAACTATAATTTATAAATATTATATAAATATTTTTCTGCAAATGTGGTTTTCTCAAAAACATCTGCCCTTAGTAGTATATCTAAGAATGCAATATTTGCATGTGGATCTCAACTGCTCACAGAGAAAGCATTCCAGGACTGAAGCAAGCTGATCAAATTTCAAAGTGGCATTTATTTTCCGCCAGCATTGTAATGAACATTGTATAAAAGCAAAATTACAGAAAACCTCCAGAAACTACAGTTACCATCAATATACAGTGATTTTAAAGATGGTGAAAATAAATATTAAGACACTAGACACATTGTACACAAGAACACTACATGCTAGAATTAACTCATTAAGCTCCAAAAGTGAAAATAAACAAGTTCAAGCCTAAACAATTTGTATTATGATAATATTTCAAATGCTCCCATATATATAATATTGTTATCCATATCTTCAAGCAAACTCTCTTTGAGTCAGAGTCTTGCTATGTAGCCCAATTTAGATTTAAACCTGTTATGCCACCCAGTCAGCCTCATAGTAACAATCGTTCTGCTTCCTTCCAAGACACCATACCCAGAAATCTTCATCACTTTGATAAGAAAGGGGCTCTGTTCATTTCCTTGACCTCTAAGTATAAGCTGAGGAGAACTAGGAGAAGGGGTTCATGGAAAACTGGTGAAATGAGATGAATTAATATCAGTGCTCAGACTCTCAAAATGCTACAAGAGATGGGCATAAGGGTCCAAACGGAACCATCCTCACAGCTCCCCTAGTCTGGACCATTACCTCTGTCAAACTCAGTCTGATTCCCAGCTCCCACGTAAATACCCAGGTGTGGTGCCACGCACCAGTCATTCTATTGCTGGGGAGGTAGACACAAGAGGATTTCTAGGGCTCACTAGCTAGCAAATATAGCTAACTGGGCAAAAATGTTTATAATCCTATTGCTTGGGAGATTGGAAGTGAGAGGAACAGGAATTCAAGGATAGCCTTGGCTAAATATTAAATTCATGGTCAGTCTGAACTATATACACCATGTTTCAAACAAGCAAACAAAACAAAGAAAAAAGATTCTTAACAAAACCTCAAGCAACTGGCAGGCAGGGTGGCCCCCATCTATACTCGTAGCACCCAGGAGGCTGAGACAAATGAATCACAAATTTGAGTCTAGCTTGAGCTAGATAGTGAGACCAAGGCAAGCCTAGCTACACAAATAGATCCTGCCCCATTAGCTACCCCCAGAAAGAGAAATAATACCAAAAAGACAGCCACAGGTGTCCCCTATAGTGTTGGGGAGGCTTAACAGCCTGTGTTAAACAGCCTGGACTTCAGCAGACGTAGAGCCCATGCCTATAAACCAGCATTCTGGAAACTGAGGACAGAAGACTGGTAGTCTAACATAGGACGAGGCCATACAGTGCCAGGCCAGCCTAGCACACTTTTTCTTCAAAACCTCCAAAATAAATAAATGTAAAATAACCTGCTAGGGATATAACTTAGTGATAAAGCTCTTGCCTAACATGGGCAAAGCCCTAAGTTCAAACTGCAGTACTATCCCCAAAAAGGTAAATAACCTGAGCTTCAATCACAACCACAGCACACTGAGAAATCTGCTGATGCTTAAAGAATGTTAAATAATAATAATAATGCTTTAGCTACGTCATATAAACTGTGATCACAAAATAATCACTAATGCTATAAAAAGAGAAAAAAATTCCTAGCTCATTCTCTGAGATCATATATTTTCACCCAGCATGAAGTTAAAAGTAAATTCAATCTCATCATGACCCTATATACTTAGAATTCTAGCATTTGGGAGCTTGAAGCAAGAGGATCCTGAGTTTGAGGCCATTTGGGGTTACACGTCCAAACCTTGTTTCAAATAAAAAGACAGAAATTAGGAGTAGTAAAAAGCACACATACGCAACCACAATAGAGTCCATATTTGAACACTTGTTCTTTTTCTTTGCTGTTTATTTTAAGACTAGGACTGATTGTGTTTTCCACACTGATCTTTAGACTCCTGACCTCAAGTGAACCTTCTGCCTCAATTATACCTGGATTTCTTTCTTAAAACAGAATTAACTAGATAAGTTATTATTATACAACTATTATATAGTTATTACTATTATATATTATTATACAGATTATTTAGTATCAGCATAGCAGTGTATTTTATTTTTTAGTCAATGTGTTGGTTTGATGGCTTCAATCCCAGTAACAGAAGTAATTCTTACCAGAATTATTGTTGATGGCATCTTACTGACCTACAAAGAGAAACTTACTTTAATGTGATGGACACCATTCGCTTTCCCGATCTGCTGTTCAATGGTCCGGACACAGGAAATACATGTCATTCCCTCAACAGAGATAGTGACTGAATTCACATCCATACTTGGTTCCATTTTTGATGTCTTTACATTCCTGTTAGAGAATATAAAATCATTAATTCAGCCACGGAAATAATCTTTATCACCTTTTCTCCACACCTCCAATTGAAAATGTGCTAATAATAAAATGTGATCACCATTCTTTCATACTTGCTGAGGAAAACCTTTCAACTAATCTTTGATGAAGTAAAGGAAAGTAGATTTCTATGGCTAAGCTAATTTAAAAACATACAACACTCCAAGTAATAAATTTTTGGGACCAAGAAGATGGCTTAGTCAATGACCTGAGTTCAAGCCCCTGGACTTACATGGTAGAAGAGAAACAAATCCCTAAAGTTGTTCTCCGACATCCACATATAGACACACACATAAAAATAAGCAAAATAAAAGAAAAATTTAAAATGTAACTTGCCTTTAGAAACTACTTTCCTGATTATGAAACATGTTTAGCATATAACCTCATGTAATATTTGGATGTAGACCGAAGAACCAAAACAGTCAATAGTCCTTAGGCTATTCATAGAGTTCTACATGATTTCCCCTGTCTGCCCACCTCAAACTGACCTCTCTGGTCTCCAATCACTCAGCACACCTGACTTTGTGCCTGTCACACCGCCTACTGGGCGACTGCCACTCAAGGGCTTTGGTTTAGCTATTCTCTTGGTTTGGGACTCCTCACTTTCAGAAATCTGCTTAGCTAATTTTCTCATCCATTTGAAGTCTTTAACCTTTGTCATGGGGCCTACATTGATACCATGTTTAAAATGGCAACCTATATAGCCCTTCAATACAAACATATCCCTAGTCCCCTTATGTCTATTTTTTCTATAGAACTCCCCATCTTCTAATATGCAGCTCCACAATTTGCTTATTTATTCTGTTCATTGCTTACTAAAGTTCAGTCTTCTTCTAGTGCAGCGGTTCTCAACCTGTGAGTCGTGACCCTTCTAGGGGTCAAATGACCCTTGCACAGGGGTCGCCTAAGACCATCAGAAAACACAGATATTTATATTACAATCTCAGAACAGTAGCAAAATTACAGATATGGAGTAGCAATGAAAATAATTGTATGGTTGGGGGTCACCACGACATGAGGAACTGTATTAAAGGACGCAGCACCAGGAAGGTTGAGAACCACTGCTGTAGTGAGTTTACAGCACATCCACAGACTCTGCTGCTCCCTTCAAAAATGGAATGTAACCCTTTTCACCCTGAGTATGACTTAGACTTGGTGATGCTTCCAATAAATAATTATGATGGTCATGACAATATGCTAATTTCTAAGAGTAGCTCATTAAAGGCATTGGAGACTATGAGTGTGGTGGTGTCTACCTGTAATCTCAGGACTTGGAAGGCTATGACAGTAGGCTATCATAAAGAATTCAAGGCTAGGGCTGGAGAGATGGCTCAGAGGTTAAGAGCACTGGCTGCTCTTCCAGAGGTCCTAAGTTCGATTCCCAGCAACCACGTGGTGGCTCACAACAATCTGTACTGAGGTCTGGCGCCCTCCTCTGGCGTGCAGGCATACATCAAGGCATATGTTGTATACATAATAAATAAATAAATCTTTAAAAAAAAAAGAATTCAAGGCTAGGCATTGGCTGCTCTTCTTGAGGGCCTGGATTTAACTCCCAGCATTCACATAGTGCTCACAACCATCTGTGATTCAAATTTCAGGGGATCCTACACCCACTTCTGCCCTCTTTGAACACCAGGCACACATGTGGTACACAGATATATACATGAAGGCAAAACACCCATTCATATAAAATAAAATATTTTTAAAAATAGTTCAATCCAAGTTCAACTTATATAGTAATACTCAGTGCCAAATAAGTAAGAGGGGAGGGGAATGTATGTTTGTTTATGTGTACGCATGTATATGACAGAGTTCAGAGGACAACTGATCTTCAGGTGACATTCTTGTACATGCAGATATGCAATTCTCTCAGAAGCATTTTAAAGTTTTATTGAGGCATGGTTGACATTTATCTCACCTATTTAAAATATAAAATTCAATGGTTCTTAACACATGCATCCACAAATGTAGCCATAACCACAGTTAAATTTAGAACATTTTTATCACCTCATAATGAAACGTTATCCCCTCACTACTCCTAAGGTCATCTGCCCTCAGTGCCAGGCAACCACTAATCTTTCTGTATATATAGTATTCCTCTTCTAGTTATTTCATATTACTGGAATAATATAATATGCTATCTCTTGTGACCTGGCCTCATTTTGTTTGTTTGTAGCTTTGATGTATATTGTAGTACATACTAATACACATTCCTCTTACAGTAGAATACATGAACATTTTGACTATCTACTTGTTAGCTGATGGACATTTGAGTTATCTCCACTTTTGCTTCATATAAATACTGATGTTATAAATGTTGGTAGAAATTTTGTGCTTTCATTTTCTTTAGGTAAAACTGAAGAGTGCTGTGTCATAACTCCGCTTAACTAACTGCCTGAGTAACTTCCAGGGTATTCCATAGCAGAACCCCCACCAATAGTATATGAGAACTTCAGTTTCCTTACCTCCTCAGAGATGCTTGCTGCTATCTGCTTCTTACTGTGTGTGTACAGTGAGGTTAGCTTTGTGATTTGAGACAAGGTCTTGTTCTTCCTTACTGGATGGCTTGAAACTTTAAATCTTACCACTTCCTCATCCTAAGAGCTGGAATTACAGATGGGGACCACTATGCCCTGGCTCTGACTTTTCTCATGCCATACTAGTAGATAGGAAAAGGTATCTCATGGTTTTGATCCCGATTTCCTAACTACTCATAATATTAAGCATCTTTTCAAGGGCTCAAGTTGCTTCTTGTCAGGTATTTTGACACAGCCTCTTTAATAAAAAAAATTCTCTTGGGATTCACATATTAGGGAGATCAGAATACAATGTCTGAACATAAATGAAAATTACAGTAATACAGTTGGATTTCCCACAACATCTTAATTTAAGTATGGCAAATAAACTATGAATACATATATTTTTCTTTTGATTTGTTTTTCAAAATTCTATTTCAACTAGATCACACACATAAAACTTCAGAGGATTTCATCATCCACTTACTGATAGATAACACATACATATGGACATAATACATATCAAATATGACTTTGTGTCATATCCATCTAAAAAATTTTAAATGTCTTTAAAGTAAGTATAAAACTGTGACTATGTATCGTAACCTTGCACTGCATTTAGTAAAATGACTTAGGAAACAGTGCATAAGCAATTTAAAATTTCATATGGTATGAAAAAAATGCAGGCTTTGGATCACAATATCAAAGAGACAAATTTGGTACACGGCTATTAATAGCAAGTGACTCTGAGACAAAAGCATTCAACAACACTAAGGGAAATAATTTCTAGTTATTAAAATAGTTTAGTCACTCCCTAAACAGACAGTAATGCCATTCCTACAAGAAGAGTAGCATTACAACTAGATCATCATCTCTGATACAAACCCCAAAACGTACACAGTCCAGAACCACTTCTTTTTTCTGTTTTTTTTCCCTTTCTTTCCTTTTTTTTTTCTTTTTTTGGTTTTTTGAGACAGGGTTTCTCTGTGTAACAGTCCTGGCTGTCCTAGAATTTTTCTGTAGACTAGTCTGGCCTTGAACTCATAGCTACCTGCCTGCTTCTGCCTCCCAAGCGCTGGGACTAAAGGCATATGCTACCACTGCCTGGCCAGAACCCCTTCTTAAAGTTCATCATAGAAACACAAATAGTTTTAAACTCCTGTAAGATAAGGCCTCATGATTTGAAGAAAGTTTCTGGATTCTTAATAAATTATCATACAGTAAAAATTTAATTCTTTTTTAATACAGTTATATCCAGATAGGTTTTTTAAATCCCTGTGACAATCAAGGAAATAAACTAAAATCATAATTGAATATCATTTATCTGACAAAAATTTCAAAATCTGACCATATAAGGTACTGATATAGAATGACAGTATTTTTTTGTTTATTTATTTTAGCTTTTCAAGACAAGGTTTCACTGTTTTAGCTCTAGCTGTCCTGGAACTTGCTTTGTAGACCAGACTGGCCTAAAACTCACAGAGATCTGCCTGCCTCTGTGTTGCAAGGAGGCCACTTGTTGGTTCCCAGCTGTTCAGTCCCAAGATAATCACACAGAAACCATACGATTTAAATCACTGCTTGGCCCATTAGCTAGCTCTTCTTATTTGCTAGCTCTTACATCTTAATTTAACCCATCTCCATTAATCTGTGCATCACCACAAGGTCGTGACCTACTGGCAAGGTTTCAACATGTCTGTCGCCCACAGCAGCTCCATGGCTTCTCTCTGACTCTGCCTTTCTTCCTCCCAGCACTTAGTTTTCCCCGCCTACCCTATCAATAGGCCAAGGCAGTTTTATTTATTAATTAACCAATCATATTCACAGCATACAGAGGGAAATCCCACATCACCTGTCTCACAAGTGCTGGGATTAAAGGTGCGCACCACCATTGTCCAGCGACAGTATCTTTTTTTAATTCATCTGACTAATATAAATTTCTACAATTACAGAGATTATGTGGCAATATCTGGTAGAGTTCAAAATATGAATATAACAGAAGTCAACCTCTTCTATCCCTCTGCTTCTATCCCTCTCCCAGGGAGAGTCTCACAGATGTGCCTGAGAAAGCATAAAGAAGGTGGCTCACACCTGTAATCTCAGCACTTGGGAGGCAGACACAGGGCTGCCTTAAATTTGAGACCAATCTGGTCTGCATAAACAGAGAGTTTCAGAACATTTAGTGCTATTTAGTGAGACCCTATCAGAAAGAATTAAAAGGGGGATTGAGAAAGAGAATGAATATGAACAAAAAGTCTCACTGAAGCAGTCTTCCTAATTATTAACATTTTGGAAATAACCTAAACATCCATCAGTGGATAAATGAAATAGAGATTTGTTACAATGTCATGCTGGAGCATGATACAGCAGTTAAAATGAATCAACTAGAAAAGTGATTCTAAGTGCAAATGACGTCACCAACAATGGGACATTTTGCAGTGCCTAGAGACATTGAGGTCAAGGGAGAGGATTACTGGCCTCTAGCAAATATAGACCAGGAATACCACCAAGCAACCTGTGATGGAGAAGGAAGCCCCTCATAAAAATTTATCTGGCCACAAATATCAGCAGGACAGGCTGAAAAACTCTGAACTAGAGCCATGAGCAACAAGGTGAAACCCAGAATTGAGAGAAATGTTTTAGGACACAAAAATGTAAAACCATAAAACATTTTCTGTTCTGTTTACATGTATGTATGTATATATATATATGAAGAAATGGGGTGGAAAAGAGAAGGAGCTTAACTGTAGAGGAAAGCAAAAGAGCAGTTCAACTACTTAGATGGTCGACTTCTTAGGCTGGATAGTGGACACGTAAGTATGGTATAAGATCTCCTCTTTCTACAGGCCTCTCATTATAGTTTCCTGTGGTTTTCTTTTGACAAGATCTTGCTATGTATATCAGACTGACCTCAAATTCACTATGTAGCCCAAGCTGGCTTCAAATTCAGAGAAATATCCTCTTTTTTTTTTTTTTTTTTTTTTTTTGGTTTTTCGAGACAGGGTTTCCCTGTAGTTTCTAGAGCCTGTCCTGGAACTAGCTCTTATAGACCAGGCTGGCCTTGAACTCATAGAGATAGTGCCTCTGCCTCCCAAGTGCTGGGATTAAAGGCCTGCACTACCACCGCCCGGCAGAAATATCCTCTTTTGTAAGCCTCCTAAATGCTGGGACTAGAAGCATGCAGCACTCTGCCTGACTCCCAACTGTTTTTTTTTTTTCTCTTGAGACAAAGTATCATGTGTTCCAGGCTGGCCTCAACTCCCAGGTGGTCTCTGTCTCCCAAGTACTAGAGGTGTAAGCATGCAATAGCACGCCTGACTCCTTGCTGCATTTTTTTTCTTGAAACAGGCTCTTATTATTTAGCCTAGGCTGATCTCAAACTCATGATCCTCCTGCCTCAGACTATCAATATAATGAATTTTTAAGATAGGGTCTCATATAGTACCAGCTGCCTAGAACTCAGAGATCCTACCGCTTCTGCCTCCTGAGTGCTGGAATTAAACGGGTGAACCACTATACCTGGCTCTATAATAATTTTTACAGACAAAGGGCCATTTTAAAAGAAAACAGTTGAGGCAGATGTAGGGAATGTAGAGAAATTAGAAGTTACAAACACTGAAATATAATTTAGCTAGACTGAAAATTATATTGAGATGATTAACAAATAATTCAAACATATAAGTAGCCCAAATAACCCATTTCTATAACAGCAGAGCTATACAAACAAGCCTATTTTGTTAAATTTTTAAAAGTCTGTTTAGTTAAACACGTGGATAATTTCTAGCTGTGCAAACTACACTGAACTAGTTGACTCCAGGGTAGCAACACAATATTTCCAAATCGACTTAATTTTTTCCTACCCATTTGCTTTCACTGGAAATCACTACCACTGCAATGTAAAGAGACAGAAAAGGCCCTACCCTCTGTTATTATATATAACATCCCTTTACTTTAAATTGTGAATGCTTTCAAAAGGAAAACTAATCCTACTATATAATCTGTTTTCAAAATAATGAGTGCTAACTTTCTTTCATCAGACAACTATCATTAAGAAGGACTAGGATCCAGATGAAACAGGTGGAGTATGTAAGGAGTGTGCTTTAATACATAATTGTTCTTTTCATGTGGCCATTCTTACAAGATTAGGAGTCAATACTAAAAGAAATATTAGTAACGTCGAAACAGCATAGAACATTTGCTTTACTGCCTATTTTATGACTTTTACACTAGTCAGAGCATCTGCAAATAATCAGTCATACAACAGCAATATGTGTACCTCAGATTCCTAGAGTACCGCATAGCTGAAAACTTTCACATACATATCTCAACAGTCCTAATATATAATAAGCAAAGTGGTAAACTCCTTTAGAATAAAGGAGCTAAAGCTCAGATGTACTCACACAGACCAGGTCAGGAAGAAATCCAGGGTTAATCATAGCATCAAAATAATTAACTTAATAGGGCAATGCTTGCAAAAGCCATAAAGCAAAGCCAGACAAAAATGAAGCAATATGGAAGAATGCTTGAAAAATATTAGTACCCTGCAAAGAAAACAGGTTACCCGGAAATTGATAAGCATTCTTCAGGTCTCCAAGAACCTTTCTATCACAAGCTAAACAACTGCTGCCATGCCATAAGACTAGAAGGAGAGTGAATGTTTCCAGTGAATGCGACAGGGCTTTAGCCAGGGCAGCTATCATCCTCAAAGGTGGAGGAAATCAGATTGAACTGCTTAACAACATGAAAGAATCAATCACTTTCCAACCCTTAAATGTGGACTTAATGCAGCAGTCTTAGATTCTAAGAAAAGAGGTGGTTGGAAAGTATACCCCTATCAAAACAATCATCAGAGTCAAGTTTGCCAAATACAACTTGCAGGCAAATTATAAAGACTTCTATAATAATAGATTTTTTTCATTGTTTTTCAGTTCTGAGTACCTCATCATTAATCAACACAACTAGTCCCCAATATAGATTTCTTCAAGGGGGAAACATCTACTTTAAAATTTTAGTTCTAAGGCAAGACAGTATTCCAAATCATACATGCAAAAAATTAAATACATGATGGAGGAAGGTCATTGGTTAATTAAATAAACTGCTTGCCCTGATAGGTTAAAACATAGATGGGAGGAGTAAACAGAACAGGATGCTGGGAGGAAGAGGAAGTGAGCTCAGACTCGACAGCTCTGCTCTCTGGAGCAGAGACGTGATAGCTCTGCTCTCTGAGACACACGTGATGAAGCTCCAACCCAGGATGGACATAGGCTAGAATCTTCCCGGTAAGCGCACCTTGGGGTGCTTACACAGATGATTAGAAATGGGTTAGTCCAGGTGTGAGAATTAGTCTAGAAGAGGCTAGATAGAAATGGGCCAAGCAGTGTTTAAAAGAATACAGTTTGTGTGTTGTTATTTCGGGGCATAAGCTAGCCAGGTGGCCGGGATGCTGGGGACGCAGCCCCGCTGCTCCTATTACTACAAATACATATGAAAATTAATACTGTCAAAATTTAACTATCCATATAAAGTTGAAAAAACCTATTATTTCATATTTGTTGGTTGGTTGGCAAAAAGTAAAGTATAAAAATATAATAGAGCCAAGTGTGGTGGTGCATACCTTTAATCCCAGCACTTGGGAAGCAGAGGCAGGTGGATCTCTGAGTTCAAGGACAGCCCATTCTACAGAGCAAGTTCCAGGACAGCCAGGGAACCCTGTCTCAAAAATCCAAAAGAAGCCGGGCGGTGGTGGTGCAAGCCTTTAATCCCAGCACTCGGGAGGCAGAGGCAGGTGGATCTCTGTGAGTTCAAGGCCAGCCTGGTCTACAAGAGCTAGTTCCAGGACAGGAACCAAAAAGCTACAGAGAAACCCTGTCTTGAAAATCCAATAAATAAATAAATAAATAAATAAATAAAAATAAAAAAAGGAGGTTTTTTGATCCTAAGGCTCAGAGATGATTGCAGAAGATGGTAATGGAAAGACTGTAAAGGCCAAAGGAACAGGAAGTTTGCAGTGAAATTGTATCTCCTAGAAGTGTCAGAGAAGCTATACCCAAGTCTTACCAACATGACTGCTTAAACAACTGAAAAAGGATGACACCAATCAACATGCCAAAGTGGAGAGGGGAAGGACCAGGAGGTCTCAAGGCTATATAAAGAATTCCAGGCAACTAAAGAATGCTGAGAGTGGGGGAAATTATCATCCCCAGGGAAGAACACACCAGTTGGTTATGCAACACCAAATAGTCGGCCCTAAAAACATACATACAAGTAACATTATATAGACTGAGCAGGTTGTATTTATATAACTAGTAACACAAAAAAAAACATCAAAGAGGCCATGATTTAAATGAGAACAAAGGGGCACATGGAAAGGACTAGAAGGAATACAAAGAAAGAGGAGTGATGCAATTAATTATATTATAATCTCAAATAATAAAAACATTTTAGAGCATTTTTGAACCCAGGGCTTTGTGCATGATAGGCAAGTTTTATTCTACAACTGAGCTATAGCCCCAGCCTTAATGGTGCTAATTATTTAAAAGTCTTGAACTGAAGAAATGATTCAACAGTTAGGAGAATGGCTCTTCTTCCAAAGAAACTGGGTTTAATTCCCAGCATCTACATGGCGTTTGATAACCATCTGTAAGTTCAGTTCCAGAGAATCTGATCTTTTCTGGCCTCCACAGGCACAAGACATGCAAGTAGTGTGCATATAGATAGAGTGACAGACAGACAGCACACATCTAATCCCAGCACTTGGGAGGCAGAGGCAAGTAGAACTCTGTGAATTTGAGGACAGCCTGGTCTACATACTGAGACACTATCTCAAAACAATAACAAAACAACCAACAGATAAGTATTGTACTAAAACAAAAAGAATTTAAAAATAGGTAAATAGGACTGGAGAGACGATGATTCAGTAGGTAAAGTGCTTGGTTGCAGAAGCTTAAAGACCTAAATTCAATCCAGATTATCCAAGTTAAAATGGCAAGCGTGACCATCATAGAACCCACTCCTTTAATCCTACTGATTCCAGAGGCAGAGACAGGCTGATCTCTGCAAATTCAAAGCCAGCTACATAGAGCTAGTCTACATAGAGAGTTTCAGGCCAGCTAGGGACTACACTGTAAGATCCCATCTCAAAAAATACATGGAGAGGGGAGGAAGACAAGCACAGTGAATTTAACTCATAAACCTATCACTGAGGACGCTCACTAGCCAAATAGCTTAATCTTGTCAGCAAGGCCCAAGTTCAAGTGAGACACTGTCTCAAACAACAGGTAGAAGGAGCCTAAGAAACAGCACTGTAAGTTGAAGTTAGTCTGACCTCCATATCTCACATGTAACAGGGTGGCACAGACATACATAAAAAAATGGGCCAATGTCCTTTAAAAAAAGATATACACAGGATGAATAAATATGTACAAAGATGGTCTTCCTAGTATTCTAGAGGTTGAGGCAAGAGAATGCTGAGCTTGAAGGCAACTTTACCTCCATAACCAGACACTGTCTCAAAAAAAAAAAAAAAACCCTTTGGCTGCTTCCTTAATTTAGAGGACAATGAAAAGTCTAGGACCAGTAGGAGGCCAGAACCCTTGCTTTTTCCCAACATACAGACCAAAAACTGAAGAGGATGATGCAAATGCCTATATATCAAGCCGCTCTGGAATTCCCTTAAATACATGGAGTAATTTCAACAATTCCATAAAATATTTGTAGGAGGTGTATGGGTGTGTTCTCTTGTAGGTGCACAGTGGAGGCCTGAAATCTACTTTAGTTACTATCTTTCACTCTCCACCATAATTTTCGAAGACAAGATCTCTTGTTGAACCTGATCACCACTACCTTGGCTAGGCTAGTTGGTCAGGAAGCTTTCAGGATCCTCTCTTCTGCATCCCAGAACTGAAGTTACAGGAACAAGACCCCATGGCTGGCATTTCTGTGGGTTCTTGGGATCCAAATTCAGGTCTTTATGCTTCCACGCAAATACTTTACTCACTGAGTCACTGCTCCAGCCCCTAGAACTGCATAAAAAACATTCTAACAGAAAAACTAAACATTGATAGTCAAAATGAAGAAAAATAAATTCTACAACAGATGAACTGAAGAATGAAGACCAATCTAATAGTGTGCAGTACTCGTTTATGAAAGCTGGTGGAAAGACCTAATTCAATATTATGAAGAAAATGATAGATTTACATGTTGTTTAACCAAAAAAAAATATTGTTAAGTCAGGCCTTCAAAAGAGGACAGGACAGGCTGCAAAGTGGAACTCAAACCAACTTGCCACACTTTTTAACAACCAAGATGGAAGTTGAAATTCAAAAAAGGAGGAAGAGGAGGAGGGAAGAGAAGGAAGAGAAGGAGAAGGAAGAGAAGGAGGAGGAAGAGGAGGAGGGGAGGAGGAGGGGGAGGAGGAGGAGGAGGACAGACAGACAGAAAGAGAACTAGATGGGGACCTGAAACAAAGGATAGATGAAAAACCAAAAGTTACATGGAACATGAAGTAGCCTTAGAGAGTTCTTAAGACACCTGTAGACTGGTATGCTTAGCTTACCAAAAAGATTTTCCTACTTAAACACATACAGTATAAAATCAATTTTGCTTTTCATCTCTTTGATGATCACAGCCTGTGATAGCCCTCTTGTCTGCTCTTGGCATGATTGCATTTTTTTTCTAGAATTAGGGGGATATGGATATGTGGGTGTGTGAGGGAAAGAGAGGTCTTGTGTCTGTGTGGGTGAGTACATGTATGTGTATGTGTGGAGAACAGAGGTTGGCATCACTTATCTTCCTCAATCTCTTTGTACCTTATATTTTTGTGACAGGGTTTTTCACTTGACCAGAAAGTTCAATGATTCAGCTAGGTAGGCTGTCTAGCCAATGAGTTCCAGGGATATACCTGTTTCTGCCCCATAGCACTGGGATTTAAAAAACATACTGCCTGGCTTTTATATGTACAGAAAGCACTCTACCTAGCTGGGCAGTAGTGGTGCTATTGCCTTAAATCCTAGCACTCAGGAGGCAGAGATCTGATGTGGGATACCTTTCTGTCCACTGCAAATAAGTGCTGCTTTTATTGGTTGATTAATAAAGCTGCTTTGGCTTATGGGAAAGCTGAATATAGCTAGGTGGGAAAGCCAAGCTAAACCCAGGGAAAAAGAAAGTGGAGTCAGGGGAGATGCCAGCAGCCACTGGGGAAGCAAGATGTGAGATAACAAGCCACGGGCCTCATGGTAAAATATAGAATAACAGAAATGGGTTAATTTAAGATTTAAGAGCTAGTTAATAATAAGTCTGGGCTAATAGGCCAAAGAGTTTATAATTAATATTAAGCCTCTGAGTTGTTATTTGGGAACTGGCAGGCAGGAAAGAAACCTCCCAGTTACAGAGATCTCTGAGTTTGAGGCCAGCATGGTCTACAGAGTGAATTCCAGGACAATCTGGGCTACACAGAGAAACCCTGTCTTAAAAACGAAACAAAACAGAAAGCACTCCACATGAAGCACTAGATTCCTAGCAGTGCATAGACAAACCAGGCATGGTGAAGCATGCCCTTAACTCCAGCACTAGGGAAGTGGAAGCCCAAGGTCATCCTTGAGTACATAATGAATTTGAGGCCAGCCTGAACTACATGAACCTGCCTTAAGAAGAGAAAAAAATATAACTTTTGTTATAACAACCACAAAATTTCCCAATTATAACTAATGTTATAACACTCCAGCAGCGACAGTGGCAGAAGTCCCAAGAAATCCAGTGCTAGTGAAAAGGTCCTTACCACTCTCTTCCCAAGGTATGTATGACTTTGTTCTCTTCTAGCTTCATTGGGTTCTCAAGCAAGGTAAGACAACTATCCTCTGTTTATTTTATAAGCAATCTAATCACCTACCAATACATTCCTTTTCTGGTTAGGTGAGTGAGCACTATTTTATGTTGCTGCAAACAAGAACCAAGCCTAATACACAAGCAATAAATAGCAGGTGGCCATTACAAACAAGGATGTAGGTCTACTCTCATGCAAGGAAAATTAAACGAGAAAAAGCAAATTTCACTCTGTTAAAAGTTCTCTTAAGCAACCTCTAGCAGTTTAGTGGATGGTCTGGCTTCCATCATTGCAGGCTCCCATAGTGTGCTTAACTTCTAGAAGCTGTCACTTGAATGCACAGTCTTCACTCTATCACAACTGTCAGCATGTTAACAATCAGTTGTCCTTGACCTTCAAGCTCTTTGTGTCCACTGATCTCATAATTGTACAATTTAATTAAATATTATGTAAACTGTTAAAATAAGAATATAAAAGATTTTTCCCTATGAAAATAAAGGTGAATGCTTTAGAATCAGTTCATAAAGGTGAAGCGTAAAGTTACTGCCTAACTATCTGTATAAAGACAAACTTTACAATCTGAAATAAGTCTGACATCTTTAATTTGCTTCCTTTTAATTCAGCAGTTCTCAACTTGTGGTTTTTGACCCCTTGGGCAAACCTCTATCTCCAAAAATATTTATATTTTGATTCATAACAGTAGCAAAATTATAATTATGAAACAGCAATAAAAAAATGTTATGGTTGGGGTCACCATAACATGATGAACTGTATTGAAGAGTCACGACATTAGGAAGGTTGCCAACCACTGTTTTAATACAATCAAACTAAAAACAGGCAATCTGGAATGAAACAATCAGTATGGTTTATACAAAAAAGAAAAAGATGGGTGCTGCAGAGATGGCTCAGAGTTGTTGGTGTTTTCCGTCCTGCCCAGTTCCTGCAGTTGTTAAATCCCAAAGAAATCACACAGAGGTCTACATTAATCATAAACTGATTGGCCCATTAGCTCAGGCTTCTTATTAACTCTTATAACTTATATTAATTCTTATCTGTGTTAGCCACATGGCTCAGTGCCTTTTTCAGTGGTGAGTCCCATCTTGCTTCTTCGGTGTCTGGACAGGACTGCAAAGGGAGCTTCCCTTCTCCCAGAATCCTCCTGTTCTCATTGATCCGCCTCTACTTCCTGTCTAGTTGTCCTGCCTATACTTCCTGCCTGACTACTGGCCAATCAGCATTTATTTAAAACATAATTGACAAAATATAGACAATTGCCCCGCACCACAGCCAGAGGATTCACGGTCAGGTCCAGCACCTACCTGATGGCTCATAAACTTCAATAGCTCCAGACCTAAGAGATATGATGCCCTCTTCTGGCTTGCTTAGACACCAGGGACAAACATGGCGCACAGACATATATGCAGGCAAAACACAAAAAATAAGTAAAATTAAAATAACTAAAATATTTTTAAAAGATAAATGAAATTTCTAAAGTATCCATATACAAAGAAAGGACCTTGGACCTACATATAAATATTGTTAAATAAATGAATGAATGTTTTAGGTTTTTTAAAAAAATGACTAGACTAGACTTAGCTAGGCATTTTGGCACATGCCTGTAATTCCTACACTTGAAAGGTGAAAGAAGAATGATCAAGAATCCAAGGTTAATCAGAGCTATACAGTATGTTCCAAGCCAGTCTTGGCTACATTATATTTCAAAATAAGAAAATCTTGGTGCTAGAGAGACAACTCAGCAGTTAAAAGCATTTACTACTGCTCTTGCAGAGAACCCTGGTTCAGTTCTCAGCACCCACATGATTGCTCAAAACCATCTATAACTCTAGTTCCTGGGCATCTTATGCCTTCTTCTTAATCTCCAAGGGCTCCTTCACACACATGGTGCAAAAAATGTCATACAGATTCACACATAAATACAAATAAACAACTTTTCGTTTTGTTCTTCTCATCACAGAATTTCACTTTATTTTTGTTCTATAAAGTCATGAACTGAAATAGCCTCCTATAAACAACAATCAGTATGTTATACTACTGATTTTCAAGTTGTAGTCATTCAGAATACTCAAAAGTAAAATGGTTTTCCTCACATACAGGTTTCAATGATATCTGATCTTTCTCTAAAAATATTTATAAGTTGTAGTAAAAATTCTACTTCCCATGCCAGACAGTGGTAGGACAGGCCTTTAATCCCAGTACTCAGGAGGCAGAGACAGGAGGATCTTTGTGAGTTTGAGGCCAGTATGTTCTACAGAGTGAGTTCCAGGACAGGCTCCAAAGCTACACAGAAAAACCCTGTCTTGAAAAACCAAAAATAAAGTAGTTTCTTTTTAGAACTGAAAATACACATACACACACACACACACACACACACACACAGAGTTCATGCACACACACACCACTCCACTGTATATACACACTACATTATCCATTAATCTGAGAAAGTCAGTACCACTGAAGTCCTCATCAAATTATTTAAGGTGTGACCTTGTTTGCTCTGTTTTATCTTCTTTAGGTTATTGCTCATTTTCTAAATCTGGCTGACGATCCTTCCTGCCGGCTCTATAAGCAATCTAATAGCCTACCAATAAATTCTGGTGAGTCAAAACAAATTGGGTTGGATGAGTCAAAACCTTGTGCTCCTCCCACCTTTAAACTATTGTGAATAATGCTGTAATAGATAGTTGCATATAAATATCTGGTCAAGTCTGGTTTTCATCTGTCTGGGGTATGTCCAGATGAGAACTGGTGACTCTTGTGGTAACTGTGTTTAGTTTTTAAGGATCTCCCACATTGTTTTCCACCATGACTGGGCCATATTACAAGTTACCAAAAATGCACAGGGGTTCTGGCATCTCCATATCCTCATCCATGCTTATTATATCCTGGATGCCATGTAACATGCTTTGGTTTTACATTCCTGAAATGTCAAAGAAAAATGAATAATCAAAACTAAAATATGACCAGGTATGGTGGTGCATGCCTTTAATCCTAACACTCTGGAACTCTGAGTTCAAAGCTAGTCTAGCCTAGTATACACAGTGAGTTCCAGGCCAGCCAGGTCTATACAGAGAAATCCTGTGTTAAAAAAAATAACTAAAATATGAATAAAACACAAAAGAATATTTGATTATCAGTTATTTCCTTGCTTATATAACATAAATATAAACATTACTTCATTTATAATATAGTTTATAATTTTTCTTGATAATTTTTGGTTTATTTGAAATATGGACTATATAGCTTGGGCTCACCTGGAACTTGTTACATAGTCCCAAAATAGCCTTAAATTTGTAATCCTCCTGCCTCAGCCTCTATAAAGCTGGAATTATAGGTGTGTACCACCACAAACACCTTATTATAGTTTAAACATGAAATATAATAATAGCCTTGAACTCTAGTTCATAAATGATTAGTTTAATGAATTAGTCCAATAATTTGGAATGAGGTCAAGAGGATCAGGATAAAAAGACAAACCAATGGCCATTAGTGACTGGCTCCAGCTTTGTACTTATTATCAGTGGACATAAGAAACAGAAATGTTGTGAATATTCTTTCTACTAGTTCTTCAAATGCCTGGCTTGCATTTAGATTTAAAAGCATTTCTCTAAAATTTCTTCTAAAAGTAACAAAAGTAGTAAATACAATATTGTGCTTTCAGCACTAGGAACTAATAGTGAAGTAATAATGAAGCCATACTGACTGTGAGTACAGCAAAGTAGACAGACTAGTTAAGATGATATGGACAATATCTAGACTCTACAAACAATTAGCTTAGCACCCTTAGCAACCTGCTCTCTGCTACAAGCAGCAATGCACAAACAAAGCCAAACCCACTAGAATAACAGCAGGCTTATTAACAGAAACTAAAATCCAGGAACAACTCAGAAAGAAAAGCAGATTATTATACTTAGCAGAAGTATCCTAATGAAGGAGAACTAAAAAGCCTTCATGATTGGCTAGGTGTGGTAGCACATGCCTTTAATCCCAGCACTAGAGGCAGAAGTTGTAGGACAGTCTGGTCTACGTAGAGAGCTCCAGGACAGCCAGGGCTACATAATAAAACAAGTTCCAGGACTACCAGGACTACACAGAGAAACACTGTCTGGAGAAACAGCTTCATGATAAACAAGACTGCTCTTCCAGAGGACTTGGGTTCAATTCCCAGCACTCACATCTGACACCCTCACACAAACATACATACAGACAAAACACAAATACACACAAAAATAATAAATAAATAAATAAATAAATAAATAAAATAGTTTTTAAAAAAAGACTGAAATGATACTCTAAACAAATCGAGCTCCAACAACTACACTAAATCTGTCAAGGAAGATCTCAGACCAAAATTAGTAAGAAATAAATTAAATTTAAAAGGTCATATTATCAAGAAGACAATTTACCAAGAGGAGGTAATGATTCTAAATATATTCACATCAAATACTGGCACACCCAATTTCATAAAAACAAACCCTATTAGATAAAAATGCACAGATTGACCACAACACAGTAAAGTGTGTGACTTCAATGTCCTGCTTCCACCAACAGACAGGTAATAGATCAAAAAAAAAAAAAAAGAAACCTGCTGTAATACCAGCATGTAACAGGATAATACAGAGGAATCATAATTTCAAGGTAATGTTGACTGCATAGTGAGATTTTTTTTAATAGACCATGTAAACAAACTATAAACTAAAACAATGACATTGACTTAATCACTGTTCCACTGCTATGCAGAGACACCATGACCATGGCAACTCTATAAAAGAAAGCATTTAACTGAAGACTTGCTTAAACTTTCAGAGGGTCAATCCATTATCATCATGGCAAGAAGCATGGTGGCAAGCATGATGCTGGAACAGTAACTGAGAGCTACATCCCAACCGGCAAGCAGAGAAAGAAAGTGACAGACAGAGACAGAGGGACATAGAGAGACCAGGCCTGGCAGGCACATTTGAAACCCCAAAGCACACCATTAATGATACACTCCCTCCAGTAAGGTCACATTTCCTAATCCTTTTCAAAAAGTGCCACTCACTGATGACTAAACATTCAAATATATGAGCCCATGGGAGCCATTCTTATTCAAACCACCGCAGATATCATGTTTCTTTGCTTACTGCATTAGCAAGAAATTAAAAGAACACTAATGTTAGGATATAGAAAAATATTTTATCATACTGTTAACCAAGTCTAAAACACTATTGCCTTTTTGACAAGGGAATTTTGTAAGACAAACACAGGATATGTACATGACTCAGCAACTTTACTGAAAAGAATCTAACATACAAGACTACTTCCACAGATGTATAAAAGCAATAGGGATAAGCGCATTTAAGATAGTTAAAACTTGGAAAGTAGTTAGGCACAGTAGCCTACACTTGTAATTTCAGGCATGAAGATCACAACTTTAACCCACCCTGGACTATATAGGGAGACCCTCTCTCAGAAGAGAAGAGAAGAATGAGCTGCAGGCTCTTTGAACGTTGATCATTAAACACACACATGTGCACACTCACACACACACACACACACACACACACGAAGAGAAAGCCATGTGTGGTGGTACACACATATAATCCCAGCACTTGGGAGACAGCAACAGGCAGATCTTTGTGAGTTTGAGGCCAGCCTGGTCTACAGAGTAAGTTCTAGGACAGCCAGGGCAGAAACACAGAGAAACTCTGTCTTTTAAAAAAAAAAAAGGGGGGGGTGCTGGAGAGATGGCTCAGAGGTTAAGAGCACTGACTGCTCTTCCAGAGGTCCTGAGTTCAATTCCCAGCAACCACATGGTGGTTCACAACCATCTGTACTGAGATCTGGAGCCCTCCTCTGGCGTACGGGCATACATCGAGGCAAAATGTTGTATACATAATAAATAAATCTTTAAAAAAAAAAAGCTAACAAGAAAACCAGTTATCTAAACAGCGGCTCAAGGGCAGCCTAAGCTACATGAAACCTTGTTTCAAGGAAACCAAAGAGGGATGGGGAGATGGTTCAGTCCGTAAAGTGCTTACCACACAAGCATGAATGTCTGAGTCTGATGCCCAGCACCTACATTAAAAAGTCACACCCAACAGCAGCATGTATCTGTAATTCAGTGCTAAGAAGACAGAAACAAAGGATTGTGGGACTCACTACTTTGGGCTCCAGAGAGAGCCTGTCAAAAAATAAAAATAAAAAGGAGAACTGAAGATAATAATCTACATCAATTCTGGTCTCTTGTGCACATAGGGATACATGCACACACATAAAAGGAAAAAGAAAGAGGGGAGAGGACCGGTTAGGGCTGGAGATGACTCAGCAATTTAAAAGGGTACACACTGCATTTTCAGAGGACGCAAGTTCAGTTCACAACACCTGTCAGGAGGCTCACAGTCCAGAGGATCTGCTATCCTTTTCTCACCTCTATGGGTACCTGTACTCACATGCATACACATACAGATTCAAGTATATATAATTAAAAAATTTAAAAAATCTTTTAAAAAGAGAGAGAGGGCTAATAAAAAAGAATTCTATTAGTGCTAGACTAAACAGTGCTGAGCACTAAAATAATGAACAGAAAGTTACTTAATAATCTTTAAATGTATAACATTTTTAGAAGCAGGGTCTCATGTAGCCCAAGCAGACTACAAATGACCTATACATCTGAGAACATCCTGATCTTTCTTTCTCTACCTTCATAGTGCTGTGATTACAAAGTCCTCTACAACTCCAGTTTCTGTGCTGCCACGGAGTCAACCTAGGGCCTACTACATCAACCTAGGCATGCACACTACCAACTGAGCTACATCCCCCACCCCTATGTAAGGTTCTTTAACCTTAAATTTCTAACAGAAGAACAAAAGAAAATTTGAAAAATTGTTTTCTTTAATTATAGGAAAATTTAAAATAAGAAGATGCAACAAAGATTACAATTACTTTTCAAAGCCAATGAAAATCCAGTTGTAATGAGAAGCAAGAAGAAGCCAGATTATCAGCTGTCTGATTGAGAATCTTACAGATCAGAACATACCTCATATTCTACTTTGACTTTGGCAAAGAAACCTGTAACTAAGAATGAAATCATCCCCCAAACAAGGAATGCATGCAATCTATAAAATGGAAAGCAAAGCATAAAGAAGTTATATGAGGGCTAGGGAGATGAATCGGTGGTTAACAGCACTGGCTGCTCTTCCAGAGGACCTGGGTTCAATTCCCAATACCCACACGGCAGCTCACAGCTGTCTGTTCCAGAGGATCTGACATCTTCACACCAATGCACACAAAATAAAGTTAAATAAACTCTTTTCAAAAAAGGTGTGCACCCCCAGTACCCAGTTTGTTTTTAAAAAAAAGTTATATGAAACCCTGCACATTAGCAATCACGGAGGCTCATATGTTAAATGAAGATATGAATTAGAATATGATGGTTTGGAGTTGGGAGAGTATTCTTTTTAGTAAACAAAATAAACATAGCTATATCCTCATCCTCATTATAAAGATATTTTATATGTAGCCTACTTAGCATGTTTTATCATTCAAAAGAACTTGAATACAAGAAAAAGACAGAAAAGAATCCATTCCTAAAGTGTATTCTAAAGATATAAATAAATTTTAAAAATTCTTTTATATTTTTATTTACTTATTTTATGTGAATGGGCCTGTGAGCAAGCATGACATGGCATAGGTGTGCCAAGTCAGTTCTGGGACAAAACTCAGGTCATCAGACTTGGCAACAAGTATCAAACCAAAGGAGGAATAGAGATGTAGCTCAGTAGAGGAGTGCCTATCTAGTGAGGCCTCAGGTTTCATCTCCAATACCACAAAAACAACTTTGTTTCAAAAGAAGAAATACTGACCTACCATTTTATAAAGTTCTTATATGAAGGCTGGGAACACAGCTCAAAGTTAGAGCACTGGGCTAGCATGTGCAAGGCCCAGAGTTCAGTCTCCAGTACTGAAAAAAATTATTACATCATGGTAGTCCATTGTGTATGCCATATTTTATATTCCTTTTTGATTTACATTTAGGTTATTTTCAGCTCAGTCCTATTCCAAACATTGTTTCAGAGAATATCCTTGTATATAGTCTTTATTTTAGATAAAAATTCTAGAAGTAGAACTGCTAGGCCACAGAGTACCTACAATACAAATGTTGATAAACAGTGTCCAACTGACCTTAGAAAAAGTATATCAATTTATATTCCCACTAACCTCTCATAAAAGTGGTTAGAGCCAGATGTGGTACATGCCTAGAATCCTAGCACTTGAGAGGTTGAAGCCTGAGGATTAGTGCAAATTAACTGGCAGTCTGAGCTACATAGTAACACCCGGTCTCAAAAACAAGAGGATGGAATTCAGGCAGGGAAGCATGCCCATAATCCTAACAATGGGAGAGCAAGGAAGGACGATCACAAGTCTGAAAGCAGCCGCAGCAACATAATGAGATCCTGCCTCAAAAACAGTGATCATTACACTCACACACACACACACACACACACACACACACACACACACACACAGGTTTTTGTTGTTTTTAAGACAAGGTCTTACTGTATAGACCATGCTGGCCTTGAACTCACTGAGATTTACCTCCCTCTGTGGCCCTGGTACCGGGTTTAAAGCTGTGTGCCACTATACCCAGCCCAGATTAGTACTTTTTAAAGCTTTTGCTACTGCTACCAAACCATCCTCCAGAAAGAGGCATCACAGCCGCTAGCAAAAAATGTCCACCTAGTGATCTTTACCTCTGGTAATAAGACTTTCTGACAGTCTGAATTTCTGCTGTGCACTGCCTGTTTATTACCATTATGCACTTTTTGTTGCTTTAGAACTTGCTACATGACCAAGCTAGCCTGAAATTCACAGAGCTCTCACTTGCCTCTGCCCTAAGTACTATAATTTAAGGTGTATGCCACCATGTCTGTCCTCCACCATGAACTTTTAGCCCTTTTTAAAAATTAGCATACAAAGCAATGTATTTCATTCTAGAATTTTTATACACACTTTGTTGTTGAGCCTCCTCCCTTGTACCCCTCCCCCACCATCCCCCTTGCTCCCACTTCCACTGAGAGGAGTCTCTCCACTTTCATGTCACATGTATGCTGTGCTGTATTGCCTCTCTCTTTCCCTTAAGACCTTTTCCCCCCTTCTCACGGCCCTTTTCTAGGCCCATGACCCATACTCACATACACCCCATGTATGTTACATCACATAAATACTTAAAATTAGAGACTGTATGAGGGCATATGTGGTGTTTGTCTTTTGGAACCTATGTAACCTCACTGAATAATACAATTTCCAGATCTGTCCATTTTGATGCAAGTTTCATGATTTCAATTCTTTTTCTAACTGAATAGACTTCCATTGTGGCTATGTCCCATATTCATCTGCTGATGGACATCTAGGCTAATTCTAGTTCCTATCAGTGAAAGGTTCTCAAAAGTTAAAAATAGAGCTACCATATGAGCCAGTTACAGCATTCTTGCACAAATATCCAAAGGACTCTAAATCCTACCACAGAGATACTTGCTCATCCACGTTTACTGCTACACTGTTCTTTTTTTTAAAAAAAAAATTATTTTTATTTCATTTGCACTGGTTTTTTTTTTGCCTGCAAGTATATCTGTATGAGGGCATCAAATCCCTTGGAACTGGAGTTAAAGACAGTTGTGAGCTGCTATTTGGGTTCTGGGAATTGAACCTGGATCCTTTGGATGAGCAGTTAGTGCTCTTAATTACCAATCCCTCTCTCCAGCCCCTGCTACACTGTTCTTATGTTTGCCTGATATAAATATGGAAAATGCCTTTGTCACATATATTCCTCATGCTCTGAACAGTTTGTTGCTTATCTTTTTATCTCTTTCTGGGTTCTTTTCTCTTGTGCAGCTTTTAAGTTATATCATGACTCTGGTGTAATTAGAAAGGTTGTTCCTACCCTAAGCCTATATTAATAATTTGTTTATACTTTCTTCTAGTTCCTTTTGTACTTTACACTTAAATACTAAACTCATCTAAAATTTGATTTAGTTTAGGTACATAACATAGGTAACTTTTCCCATTTCACATCATTAATTGGTTATTCCAGTCATTTGCTAAGTGAGATAGGTTTTTTTTCTCCCTATCTGAAATGATTTCACTATTGCATATATGCTAAATTCTCATTTATAATGAGGTCTATTTGGCTGTGTCTTTGCAGCTGGACAGATGGCTCAGTGGTTAAGAACATATATTAGCCTTCCAGTACACCAGGGTTCAATTCCCAGCACCCACATTAAGTGGCTCTCAACAGCCTGCAACTCTAGTTCCAGAGTATCAGGCCCCAAAAAACTAGGGACAAATGACAAAATGACTAGGGACAAATCTATGGCACCTACTAGAAAACCAAAGTGCAGGCTGGCCTTCAGGCTCTCTCACCATCACAAATGCCTATTACAGAGCCCATGTGCCTAGCTCTTCTCAGCCTAACCTGATCTTCACCAGCTCTTAAACTTCCCTTCCCCTAGATTCCCCTGCCATTTTGACCACATGCTCTCTTGGGCTTCTCTCCTGTCTGTCTTCCACTTTTCTCTTCTTCTCTCCTCTCATAGCTAAGTCAAGTCTGCTGGTCATGTTCAGTTTATCTCTCTCTCTCTCTCTCTCTCTCTCTCTCTCTCTCTCTCTCTCTCTCTGGAAGCAGAGGCGGGAGGATCTCTGTGAGTTCGAGGTCAGCCTGGTCTACAAGAGCTAGTTCCAGGACAGGCTCCAAAGCTACAGAGAAACCCTGTCTCAAAAAACCAAATAATAATAATAATAATAATAATAATAATAATAATAATAATAATAATGTAAGAATCAGAAGGGATGGAGGACACCAAGAAAACAAAACCCTCCAAGTCAACATGATCAAAGTTATTATGAGACAGAGACTAAAACAGCATGCACAGAGCCTGCTCGGGTCTGCACCAGGTCATCTGTATATATATCATGGCTTCCAGTTTAGTGCTTTTATGGGATTCCAAAGTATGGAAATGAGTGGATCTCTGATTCTTGTGCCTTCTCTTAGGATCTTTTCCTCCTATTGGTTTGCCTTGTCCAACTCTATATGATAGCATTTGTTTCAGCTTTTATTATATTTTTATTATTATCCTTTAGATGTCATCTTGTTTTCTAATGAGAGACAAGAGGGGAAAAGGGTGTAAGACTAAGAAGGGGATAGAAGACAGGGAGAAAAGGAGGGAAACCAGGAAGAGGAGGGAGGGGGACCACCAAAATTTCCCCATGTTACTCCTTTACTTTATAACCAATACCCTGAAACCACAGCACCCAGTGATTTCCTCCTTAGTTTTGCTTTTCTGGGATTGTCATATAAATGAAATTTTGTACAACATAGCCTTTTGAAGCTGGCTCCGCTCATTCAGGAAACTGCGGTGTTAGAAATCAATGACATAATTGCACAATCAACAGGTAGTTCCTTTTTTTATCAAAGAGTAGCATACCATGACATGGAGTACAACAATCCGCTTATCTAGCTCCAGCTGAAAGAAGTGGCTTCTTTCCAATTTTGGTGACTACTGCTAAATAATGGTGCTATCAACATTTGTGTATTGAGTTGTTTTACTAAGTTTCTAAAGCAGGGGCTCAAAAGCATGGATAAGTGTGTTTACTATGAGCTACAATCCTAGCAACCAAGTATAGCCTTTTGGTGAGCCTAAGCTGTCATTTCTCTTGGCAGATACCTAGAAGAAAGACTGATGAGTCACATATACAGGTAAGTGCATAAGAAACTGCCAAAATGGGAAATATTGCTTTTTCTCTCCCACCCACCAGCAATGAATGTTCTAGTAGTTCTGCATCACTGCCAATTTTGTTTCGCATTTTACACAATCTAATAATGTAACCTGTGTTTTTTAAAGGAACTTTATTCTTAGGATATTCTTAGGGCCATAATAAAACTGACCACAGAATACAGAAATTTCCCATTTGCCTCCTATCATATATATAATCTCTCCCATTATCAACTACCATTATGGTTTTATTTTCCTTTTTTAATTTATTTTTATTTTATGTGCATTGATATTTTGCCATGGGTGTCAAGTTACTGGAACTGGAATTACAGACAGTTGTGAGCTGCCATGTGGGTGCTAGGAATTGAATCTGGGTTCTCTGGAAGAGCAATCAGTGCTCTTAACCACTGAGTCATCTCTCCAGCCCCATTATTTTCTTAATAGCTAAGTTGCATATGTTTTTTAGAGACAGGGTTTATCTGTGTAACAGCTCTGGTGTTCTGAAACTTGCTTTGTAGACCAGAATGGCCTCAAACTCACAGAGATCCTCCTGCCTTTGCTTCCTGAGTGCTAGTATTAAAGACATGTGCCACCACTGTCTGGCAATCTATTTCTTTTTCCTTTGCATTTGATATTTTGTCTGCACATATGCTTGTGCACCATGTGCATGTAGTGCCCAAAGATGCCCCAGAAGGGAGATAGAACCCCCAGAATTGGAGTTCCTGAGGGTTGTGAGCCGTGATGTGGATGCTGGGAATCAAACCTGGGTCCTCTAGAAGAGTAGGCAGTGCTCTTAACTTCTAAGCCATCTTTCTCCTGCCTCCGCCCCTTTATGGCTTTTAATTAGCAAGTTTTAAGTGATTTGTTATCACAAACAAGCAGAAGTGCTAATACAGCCATCTAAAATTTACTGAACTGCTAAGAAAATAAATTCTGCAATACCTCAAATGCATACTTACTAAAGAGAACTCAAGGCAAATATGCCTATATAGAGAGACTATCTTCAGTTGTGATTACAAAGACAACGTGCACATGATCCTATAAACAACTCCTCCCTTCCCCTAAGTAAACACTAATGAAACTCATTGGATCACATAACATGAAAGTAGGGAGGGAACTAATTGGAAAGGGGAAAGGGATCTGCAATAGTGGGAAGGGGACAAAAAGGAATAATGGGAGAGGATCTAATCAAATGCACTACAATACAGTTTGAAATTGTCATAATGAAACCCTTATGTATAATAAATATATGCTAATAAACATTAAAGGCGAAAAAGAATATATAGAACATGTATACAATGGAAGATTAAGCTTTATTTTTTTTAAAAAAAAAAGAGCTCACCATTTTCCATGCCATTCATGAGGTAGGAGGACTTATCAAGTGAAATAAGCCAGCACTTGGTAGACAGAGGCAGGACAACCTTTGTGTTCAAGGCTAGCCTGGTCTAGATGTTCCAGGACAGTTAGAGAAACCCTGGGTGGGATGAATCAAGCCAAATTGTCAAGGACAATAATGTTTAACATTTTGGATATTTCAAATGCATATTCAGGGTGGAAAAGCCTAGTATGTGCATGGTATCCAACCTCTAACACTGAAAACAGAATAAAGTACAGATTCATCATGATTTTCAGGGAGAATGCTCTATCCAGAATGTACTCCTAAATTCCGTGGTTTGGCAGATTGAAAGTATTAGCTTGGCTTTAAACCTGGGTCAAATGGCTAAGATGCCTATTTAGTATATCAAAGCAGAACTGGCCACCAGGTTATCCCTGCACACCTCAGCCCCTACCTGTAACAGGACCCTCCTGGCTGGCATACCCTAACCCCTATCTCAGACTCTCGAGCCCAGGAGGTTGGGCTCTTCCCTATATAATCCAGACATTTCAGTTACCCACTCTCTTTGTATTTTGGGCCTACTGGCTGCTGCACCTGGTTCCCCGCTCCACCTTCTCCCTGTCGTTCCCAGCCCCCACCCCCATCCTCAGAAGGTCATGACCACTCTGGACTCTCCCAGACATCCCTGCCTCTACCCTACGCTCTACCTTTTATCTACAATTAACCTCCTACACCATACCTAGGTGCAGTCATGTTCTTTCTTTTTCTTTTGATTTATTTCCATTCAGAAAGTACCAGCATGAATTTGATCATCTCACAAAACTACTTCTACTTAAATCAGCTGACATCTTTCTTACAGTAGCCTTGGTAGAGTAAAGATGTGCCTGGCTTACAAGACAACTGCGCCCCCCTGTTGGAGAAGCAGCTTTCACAAGATCATTTCCTGCCTGTAGTCCGTATGCTTTAAAGGATGAGTTGTCACCTTTTTGTTGTGCAGGCAATCTGATCCAGAGCCCTAAGACCCTGCCCTAGGATGGACATTCTGAATTCTAAAACCCTGGGGAATAAAGCTACAACTAAATTTCAAATGTTGAATATCTGAAGTATTGGGGCTAGAGAGATGGTTAAGAGGTTAAGAGCACTGGCTGTTCTTCCAGAGGACCAGGCTTCAATTCCCTACATGGTTGCTCACGAATGTCTGTTCCAGGGAATCTGACACCCTCACACAGACATACATACAGGCAATATACACCAATGCGCATAAAATAAAAATAAATTATAAAAAATATTTGAAGTATTTGTTTTGATTTGAGACTGGTCACATTCTGTAGCCCAGATAGGACTAGAAGTCAGAATTCCCCCACCTCAGCCTTCATAGTGCTGGGACACTACATAGGACATGTCCTACAAAGCCTGGATTGAAATAAATGTGTAAAGTACTTTTGTACTGTGACTTTTATTTCCATCTTTCATGAATACTACAACACATGTACATGCATATGTAGACAGAGACAAATAAATATACACATACAGACAGGCTAAACTAACAACTTCCTATTAAAAACTAATTCTGTATAATGTTTTCTCATTGCTAACATTTCACTTTGAAAGTGATGTGACATTATTGTCATACAGGTCTTCCATTTGTTTGATTAGAATTACCACAAGATATTTTATATTATTTGTGGCTATTGTGAAGGGTGATTTCTTCCTCAACCCATTTGTTGCTTGTATATAGGAGGGCTACTACTGATCTTTTCAAGTTAATCTTCTATCCAGCCACTTAAACAAAGAAATTCAGTCTCAAAAAAAAAAAAAAAAGAAATTCAATTCAGACATATAGGCACAGAGAAAGATAAACCAATCCAAACATAGAATGAGTAAGTATAAAATTAGCCGCCCTCCACACCCAAGAGTCTCTCATCTCAAAATCACCAGTGGATGCCTGAAGGCACAGACCATAATGAACCCTGAGTATGCCATGCTTTTTTTCATACAGACACAAATTTAATGGCTTTCCCAGCTTAAGTAAACATTTATCATGCACTGTGGGGGAGATGGCTTCATGGTTAAGTGTACAGGCTGCTCTTCCAGAGGTCCTGAGTTCAATTACCAGCACCACAAGGTGGCTCACAACCATCTATAACTAGTCTCATGAGATCTAATGCCCTCTTTCTGGTGTGCAGAGATGCATGCAGACAAAGCATTTATATAAATAAAATACACAATTTATTCTTTAAAAACTAAATAAAATGTAACAGGAAAAGGAGCTGGGTTTTTTGTCTTTACAGTTTCACAGACCAAAAAAAAAAAAATCTCCTAATGTATTTTTAATGTTAAGAATTTTATTTATTTTTCTTTATATGAGCATCAGATCCCCTAGAGCTGCTGTTACAGATGGTTATGAGTTACTGTGCAGGTGCTGGGAATCAAACTCAGATCCTTCAAAGGAACAGCCAGTACTGTGAACCACTGAGCACTCTTCTTCAGCCCCTCAGTATATCTTTCAACAAGCTCATTATTTTCTTTTCCTTGACAAGCTGAGTTTTCACCTTTCCTATTAAAGGATGCACTTACAGCTTTCTCTCAGCACAAACACATTTGCCTCTTGAACTTTGGGTTCATATTTATGTAAAATAAGGACTGCTTGATGGCTCCCAGGTAAAGTGCTTACTGCACAAGCCTGAACACCAGAGTTCAATGCCCCAACCCACACAGAGGTGGAGGGCAGAATGCAGAGTGAGAGGTCCGGTCTCAAAGATTAAAGATTCAAGCAATGGTTATAAGAGTACATTTCACTTTCACACACATATGCACACTCACACACACGCAAGTTTTTTCTTAAAATGCTATTTTGCTCAGGCTGGGGGGTGGTGGCACGTGCCTTTAATCCTAGTATTCGTGAGGCAGAGGCAGGTGGATCTCCAGCCTGGTGTACATTAATGAGTTCCAGGACAGCCAAGGCCACACAGAGAAACCCTGTCTCAGATATCAAAAAACAAAACAAAAAAAAAACTGCTATTGCTCAGAAAGAAAAAAACAGATCATGGACTAAATGAAGATAAGGAAAAGTAGATAGATCTGAGAAACAGTAAGGACTAGACAACAGACTTGGTGACTGACTGAATGTAGGCATGAGTATTTTAAAAAGTTCTATCAATTTTCTTGCTCTATTTAAGTATATATACACCTCTCTCTCACACACAAACACACACAAATATAATAAAAATGGGTTTTTTTGCCAGGTAGTAATGGTGTGTGCCTTTAATCTCAAGATTTAGTAGTCAGAGGCAGGAGAATCTCTCTGTTCTAGACCAGCCTGGTCTACAAAACAAGTTCCAGGACAGCCAGGAATATATACAAAAACCTGGTCTAGAAAAACAAAAAACAAAACCAAAATATAGAGTCTTAGGGTAGAAGCATTAAAAAAAAATAAAAATAAAAACAATGAAATGTTTCCGAACGAGGTTCTGCTATAGTTATAGATAGGTGCCTAGTCTCGATGTCACTAGAGAGTCTACCTCGAGCAGCTAATTGAAGCAGATAAAGAAAGAGACCCACAGCCGGGGGCTGGAGAGATGGCTGAGTGGTTAAGAGCACTGACTGCTCTTCCAGAGGACCCGGGTTCAATTCTCAGCACCCACATGGCTGCCCACAACTGTCTGAAGATCTAGTTCCAGGGGACCTGACACCTTCACACCAATGCATATAAAATAAAGTTAAATAAAATTTAAAAAAAAAAAGAGACCCACAGCCAAACATTAGCTGGAGAGAAAGCCCAGGCTGGAGATCTCCATCAGGTCCCTCCCCTTGGAACTCTCAGGGAACCGCAAGGAAGAGGGGAAGGAGGAATTGTGGGAGCCAGAGGGGCCGAGGATGTGGGAGATCATGGTCCACAGAATCAACAAAGCAGAGCTCACAGAGGTTCACAGATGCTGAGCTGCAATAGCGGAGCATGCATGGGTTTGCACAAGGCCCTCTGCTTACACGCTGTGGTTTTCATAGCTGGTTGTTCTCGTGGGTCTAACAGCAGGCGTGAGGGTGTCTCTGAGTCTTTGATGCTTTGGGGACCCCTTGCCTCCTACTGGGTTGCCTCATCTAGCCTTGATATGAGGGTCTGTGCCTGGTCTTTATATCACTAGGAGGCCTGTCCTTTTCTGAAGGGAAATGGAAGAGGAGGTGGAGCTGCCGGAGAGGAGTCAGGAAACTGCAAAGAGTGGAGGGAGGGAAGCTTCGGGTGGGGATATATTGTATGAGAGAAGAATAAGTAATTTTTAAAAACCCTGCGACTTTCTAGACAGTTGAGGTGGCGTTATTAACTTTAACTTACAGTTAAGGAAAGGCTAGGAAATGCCACCTAATTTGCCCAGGGTCACGGGGTGTTAGTAGCAGAACTGACAAACTCCAGATTCAGCTGAACTTCAGGTCACTTTGCACTACTACACAACATATCCAAAGTGTACATTAGTTCACGCTTGCACCACACAGTCATCCATCTACAAAGGGTCTCACATACAATTATTTTACTTACTATTCATAGCCTATATGTTAGACAGAGCAGGCACTGTCATTTTACTAATGAGTACACACTAAATAGAAAAAAAAAATATTGGCATAATTTCTTGAAATACGGAAACACCTAAAGTTTATTTGTTGGGTTAAAAAGGAAACTGAACTACAAATTTGGTTCTAGGACAACCAGGACTGTTAAACAGAGAAACACTGTCTTAATCAAAAATAAATAAATAAAACCTTAAGATGGGAAACGAAAAGATTTGAACTGCGAACTTGGCAGGACTCATTGTCTGTACACAGTAGGTAAACTGACTGAAGGGAGAAGAATGGCTTGGGCAGTGTTCAGGTCCCCCATTGCATAATCCCATGGCCTGTGGGGTCATGTAGCACAACAACCTGAGATGAAATGAAGTAGGGTGTCTCAAACTTGCAGATCAGGATCGACAGGCACATCTAGAAAGCTCTACTCCTGACACCCCAAACTGGTTTCAGAATGTCTTCTCCCCTCTCATGTATCTACCCCTTCCTGTCATATGGCCTAGATGAGATTCTCAGTGAGATAAAATCGGGAAGCAAGCAAGTCCGTCTCAGGACTACACTAGCAGAACCTGCCCTGACCTCAGGATGTCAAAATTAAAAGAAGCTAGGCTGGGCTAGCAAAAAGGTTCTCAAGTAAAAACACTTCTCACCAAGCCTCATGACCTGAATTTGATCCCACCATCCCACAGGTCAGAACCAATTCTTCTCAGCTATTCTCTGACCTTCACATACACAACATGGTGTGTACACACACAAATATTTTTTAAAAAATTTAAATAAATTGAGCTTTTCTTCCTGGTAATCCCTCCTCCTTTCAGGAGGGCTTCCTTAAATTTTCTTAATAAGCCTATGCTTATTCTGCTTTTAAGAAATATAAACAAAGAAGTAGCTCCTCCTTATATTATAGGGGGATGGCAACTATGATCCTAGCACTCAGGAGACTGAGGCAGGAAGATTGCTATGAGTTCTTTGGTTAGTCTGGTCTACATATCAAAGAAGCAAAATGTTCAACATAGAGATCATCATTAACAAAAGATTGGATGTGACAAGGTGATCTTATGTGATCATTTCTGCCTGTTTAGTGAGGGAGGAAAAGAACTGAAAAATGCCAGGACAGTAATATCAAACCTTTCTAGAACACGATAACACATCAAATCCAAAGGTAAAAAGAGAGAAAAGACAGGTCATAGCAGGCATTCATGTGGCAATCCACCCATGCTGCAAGCCAACCTAAGGGGAAACAAACATATGTTACAAGCAGTTCTTGCTTCAGAAACTCTACCCCAGCTGTGCTTAGGAACAACAGAAAACCAAGACACAACTGGTCTGGCCAGTTGCTTCAATTATGAAAGATAATCTAAAACTGAGCACATGCTTCAGATGCAGAACATCATCTGCATTTCCAGAGCTGTGGGTGCATCTCAGTGGCAGACAGCTGCTCTAGCTTGAGGGAGTGTCTGGGCTCCATCCTGGACTCACAAAAATGTACAAGCTAAAACAATACTGGTAAGTCTCAAATGGATGGGTCAAGTAGTAGCTGTAGTTGATTGTCTTCATATTTGGGAAGGGGAAACACTATTGCAGAATCACAGTCAGAAACAAAAGCTAGGGCTGGGTACACCTGCAATCCTAGCACTTTGGAGGCTGAGACCAGAGCAGAGCAAATTCAAGGCCAGATTGGGCTACAAGTAAAGTTTGAGGCCACCCTAAACTATACAGGGAATATGAGGTCAGCCTCAGCTATATAAAGAGATCCTGCCTCAGAAAAAAAAAAAAAGCTAGGGCTAGCAATACAGACTTGGTATTGTCCTTGCCTAGCCTATGTAAAGCCCTGGGTTTAATTTCTACCAGTGTATAAGCCAGACATGGTGACACATGTCTGCTCTTCCGCACTCAGGTAGTGGAGGCAGAAAGCGTTCACTGCCATCTTCAAGTACATAGCTAGTTTGAAAGCAGCATGAATTTAGGACACCCTGTCTCCAAAAAGAGAAAGGAAAGAAAGAAAGCAGGCAAACAGACTAATTAAATGTACTGTTTTGCTTGAAGAGGTTGGGCACCCTAACAACTATCACACAGTACAGATCTTTCTCTTTCCATGACTAACTTCCTTCTGTTTATCCTGATCTCTAAGACACCTCACTGGCACTCCATATACATATTAATTAGCCTTTCTATTGCCACTTGTTCCTAGGGTTAATGACCCCAGTCATTTGATACAAGTATCATGTCTATGAAGTTGTATTCTTGATAAATCTTACAACAAAATTCTAAACTGGAAAAACTCAGAGATAAGAACCAAACCAAAACAATATGACTCCAAAGCCCACACTTCTTGCCCCCTCTGAAACACCAGACCCACAGACATAAACAGTCCCCAAAGCCTTCACTTTCAATGTTTTGCATCGACATAAAATCTCTATTACAGGCTGACAAGTCCTTCATTGAAAGCCACACACTACTTGATCTCATTCTTTTCTATCCCTTCATCTAGAATGTTGTCTTTCTCATATTTAAATCCTATCACTGACTAATCCAGATAGATAGGACTATCCACTGTGTTCACTAGCATATCCTTTGTGAGCAGGGTGGCAACTTAGTAAATCTCTATTGAGTAAGTAAAGGAACTGAAGTCCCACCTCCACTATGAACAGGAATGCCAAACACTCCTACTCACTTTCTTTTGTAATGTCAAAAACCTTGGAACCAGTATTACAGCCTAATACCTAATTTCCCTGCATTTGACTTCTTTCCCTGGCAAGGCTCCACCAGAGACCAGACACCTTGCAAATCTCTGCGTATCTCACAGGGTATAAGCAAAATTGGATACACAGGAAGCACACCATAAACACTTCCTAGCATACAGATGAACTGCATGAGAATCCCATCTACACCAACTTCATGAGAATAGTTATTTTTGCTCACCATGTTAGAGATGTCCAGGCCTCTTTGCTTGCTGACATTTTCCATTTCAAAACTCATTAAGCAGAACTGTGATCGAGCATTTGGCAATTTAGGAAAGCATCTGGAAAATCTCGATGCCCTGGAGTTTGTTGTTACAGGTTTTCATGGTAGGGAACTAGAATAACTGCATCATGGTGATTTATCTGCGGGTTAGCAAGAGTTCCAGGGTGCATGTCACATGTTCAAATAGTAGGTGTACAGTTGGCTTCTGGACCCTCCCAAATCCAGTTTTCCCTTTTCTGTGGCATCATGTAGAAATTAATTATATTAATATATAGCTCTTACAGTCTACTAAATTGATAGTGGAGAAGAACTATAATTTATAACTTTATTACATAGGTTGCTAAAATTACTTTTACAATGAATAACACATTAAAATAATAATAGTAGTAACTGAAATTTATTGCATGTTTTTACTACTTGCCAAACACTTTTTTATTTTGGTTTTGGTTTTTCTGAGACAGGGTTTCTATGTAGCCCTGGCTATGTCCTGGAATCCTGTAGACCAGGATGGTCTCAAACTCAGAGATCCATCCGCCTCTGTCTCCCGACTGCTGGGATTAAAGGTGTGCGCCACCGCCACCTGGCACTGTTCTTAAAGCATTCTAAGTGTTAACTCATTGCCAATCCTAGGAGGTAAGTACTGTTATTGTCCCCACTTTACAAATTCGAAGAAGGGTAGGAATACCTATACCAGCAGTGAGCAGAGGAACAAGGATTCCAACCCAGAAAGTTTGAGGCCAGAGTCCCCACTTTTAACATGATGTTATAGTGCCTCCCTCTAACAACACAACATTGTAATACAACAGTGACTTAAGGGGCTTAAAGTAGCAAGAGAATATATCCACTGGATCCAAGAAATGTAACTGGGAATGTTATGACCTGTACTTGCTTATTAAGTTCTACTGTACTTTCTTTCAGAACAGTTCAATTCTATACATTATTATATGATAATAGTGAAGTGTGGCCAAGTTTACTATAAAGATAGGAAAACAAGTCAGTGGCACTGGCACACTCCTTTAATCCCTGCAGAGTCAAGAGGATATCTGTGAATTCAAGGCCAGCCTTATAGACACTGTGAGATTCTGACAAAAAAAAGAAAAAGAAAAAGGAAACTATGGGCCCTTTCTTTTGAAATTAGATGAAGGTAACAAGGAAATGAGCTATTACAATTTTTCCTGCAGAGTCTTTCACTGTAGCTTAGGGAAGCCTGGAATTCATTATTTAGTCCAAGTTTGTTTGCCCCAAATTCAGGCAATTCTCCTGCTTTGGCTCTCTAAATGCTAGGATTATAAATGTGAGCTGCCATGTCGAGTTCTTGTCTATGTGGAGTTTTTTGCTTGGGATTTTTTTTTATCTTTGTTTTGTTTTGTTTTGAGATAGACTCTCATATCCATACATACACTGGCCTCCAACTTCCTACAACATGAGACTGAACTCTTCTTGATCCTCTTGCTTCTACCTCCCAATGCTAGTATTATAGTAATGTGCTAGCACTCTTGGTTTACCCGTGTGCTTTCAAATCATACTTCCTGCCTGTAAATCTGCCTAGCCTGTATAGTAAGACTATATATGCACAGATAGATAGATAGATAGATAGATAGATAGATAGATAGACAGACAGACACACAGACACACAGACACACAGACTATAGATAGATACATCTTAACTGGGCATGGTGGAGGGTACCATCACAATTACTTGAGAGGCTAAAGTGGGAAAATTGCTTGAACTGAGAAGTTTGGGACAAGCCAAAGCAACACAGCAAAACTATTGTCTCAAAATAACAATGACAACAAAATTACAATTCCCCTATGTTAAATAAGGGCATTGACTTCGAAGCCAAGATTGAGTGTTTTGAAACCCTAATTTATCCACATGCTATGTCTGGGAATAGAATCTGCTATTATGACATATAGCTAGTCTTGGGCTGGAGATTCAGTCCAGTGCACAGAGCTTGCCTGGCATACAAAAGCCCACAATTCATCCTCAGAACCTAAAAGTATTACCCCTACCAAAGTACAAACAATAGACAAAGTGTGAGATTTCTTTTTCGGACCAAATTGTTCTGGTCCCTATCATTTATATGCATAAAAATAAGTACTGCAAGGGCATGGGGGTACATGCCTATGATTACAGCACTGGGGAGGTTAAGGTAGCAGAATTCCAAGTTCAAGGCCAACCCAGCCTACACACTGAAACTCTGTCTCAAAATCTACATAAAAAGATTTAAGATCCTGTGCCTTAGCACATGTTCTAGAGTTAAGATATGGGAATTTGTGGGTTATATTTTTAATAATCACCATGGACAAACTCTTGAGAAAATTCTAATCAGACTTTTGCACTAAATGTCAAATTATACAATGTAGAAAATAAATCTATGGGGGCTGGAGAGATGGCTCAGCTGTTAAGAGCACTGACTGTCCTTCCAGAGAACCCAGGTTTGATTCCCAGCACCCACATGGTAACAAGCAACTGCCTGTAACTCCAGTTCTGGTGGATCCAAAATGCTCACACAAACATGCAGGCAGGCAAAAGCTCAATGTGCATTAAATAAATAAATAAATGCTTTAGAAAAAGAAAATAAATCTGTTAGTAATCATCACTCAGTAGATTAAAGATTTAAAAACATTTAAAAAGCTAGATTTGGGCTGGAGCGATGGCTCGGTGGTTAAGAGCACTGATTGCTCTTCCAGAGGATCCAGGTTCAATTCCTAGCACCGACATGGCAGCTCACAACTGTCTGCAACTTCAGTTCCAGGGGACCTGACACCCATGACAAAACGCCAATGCATATAAAATAAAAATAAATAAATTTGTAAAAAAAAAAAAGGCTAAGTCTAAGTATAATGAAAGCACAAAAGCAGGAGGATGTCACTGAATTCAAGGCCATTCTGAGTACACAGTGAGTTCTAAGCACCATGGACTACAAAGGGAAACTCATTATCAAAAAATCAAAAGGAAAAAATACCTGAAGACTACATGGTTCCCATAGCCCAAATTAAAAGACCCAGCTAGAAATATATGTACTCAAAATACACAATATTTGAAGATATAGAATTGAGACATAAGGTATTTATACTTGTGATTTAAAACTACTATCAAGATATTGTGGCTATAGCCAGATGTACACAGAGAAACCCTGCCTCTGGGGGAAAAAGATATTGTGGCTATAAATTGGAACTAAAACTTAATAGCTGAATTAACCTTAAAATAGGAAGCTAGGAAAGCCGGGCAGTGGTGGCGCACGCCTTTAATCCCAGCACTTGGGAGGCAGAGGCAGGTGGATCTCTGTGAGTTTGAGACCAGCCTGGTCCACAAGAGCTAGTTTCAGGACAGGCTCCAAAACCACAGAGAAACCCTGTCTCGAAAAAAAAAAATAGGAAGCTAGGAGTGATGATTCAGGCCTGTAATCCCAGCGTTGGGAGGTAGGGGCAGGAGGATTAGGAGTTCAAAGTCATCCTTGGTTACCACTGAACTCAAACCAGCCTGGACTACAAGAGAACCAATCTCAAAACAACATTTAGGCATGGCAACTCACACCTGCAGTCCCAACACCTGGGAGCTGAAACAGGCTACATAGTAAGTTCCAGAAAACCTTGGCTTGGAATAAAACCCTTTCTCAAAGGGGGGGAAAAAGAGCTACGTAATTCAGAGCTTATACAGCTCTTACAGAGGCCCAAGGCTCAGTTCCCAGCACCCAAATCTGGAGGCTCACAACCGCCTGTAAATCTAGCTCCATAGGATCCCATGCCTTCTCTGAACCTCCTCAGGAACCTGCATACATGTGTACATATATACAGAAATAAAAATAAAATGATTTCTTTACTTTTTTAAATATTTATTTATTATGTATACAATATTCTGTCTGTGTGTATGTCTACAGGCCAGAAGAGGGCACCAGACCCCATTCCAGATGGTTGTGAGCCACCATGTGGTTGCCGGGAATTGAACTCAGGACCTTTGGAAGAGCAGACAATGCTCTTAACCACTGAGCCATCTCTCCAGCCCCCTTCTTTACATTTTTTGAGACAGTTTCTCTATAAAGCCTAGGTTGTCCTGGAACTTGCTCTGTAGACCAGGCTGGCATCAAACTCACAGAGATCTGCCTGCCTTTGCCTCCTGAATGTTGGAATTAAAGGTGTGAGCCACCACCACCTGGCAAACATATATATATTTTTAAAGAGATGCCAAAAGAGATAGCTCGGCAATTAAAAGTACCGGTAACTCTTGCAGAGGACCAAAATTTGGTCCCCAGTATTCATATCAGCAAGCTTTGAACTCTCCATAACTCCAGTTCCAGGGAATCCTATGCACTTTAGACGTCACAACTATCTAAACACATACAGCGTACACACATGTGTGCGAAAACACACAAACACATAAATTAAACCAAAAATAATTTTAAAGGAAAGTGAAATAGCCAGGCAGTGGTGGTGCACACAACTTTAATCCCAGTACTTGGGAGGCAGAGGCAGGCGGATCTCTGTGAGTTTGAGGCCAGCCTGGACTACAGAGATTGTTCCAGGACAGCTAGGCTGTTACACAGAGAAATCCTATCTCGAAAAATCAAAAAAAGAAAAAACAAAGAAGGAAGGAAGGAAAGAAAGAAAGAAAGGAAAGAACATTTTTGTAAAAATGAAACAAGCTAATTTTAATTGTTTAATTTAATTTTAAACAAGCTAAACTAATATTAATATTAGTGTCAATTTAAATGACACTAATATTAATATTTTAGTACTATATTTCTTAATAATTATACCCTAAACTTGCTATTATGTTTACTAATACACTAAAAATAATTAATGTTAATATAGAATTGAATTAATTCTAATTATTATTAATAGGAGTTCTATTAGAGTTGGAGTTCAGAGGAAGAGTGTTTGTCTAGCATAAAGTAGGCTATATATTTAGCTTCACAAAAAAGAAGAAAAAGAATCAACATTGCCATAATCTTTAGAGCAAATGATTTTATCAACAGAAAAGTTAGATAAGCCAGGCATTGTAGTGGTGGTATGTGCCCATAATTCCAGCAATCAGGAGGCAAGTACAGGAGGATCTCAAATTTGAGGTCAGCCAGGGTTACACAGGACCATCCAGACCAGTTAATGAGATCCTGTCTCAAAACGATGTTAGATACCTTTCATTACGCCACCTCAAAGGAGATCACACACACTTGCAACTCTTAACAACCGAGCTCTTTGTAACTATTGGTTAGCTGTAAGGCCAACGCTTCCATGTGCCAAGGATTGAAAGCTGGGATTCTCACATGTTAGGCACATGCTCTATGACTGACCTACATCCAAACCCCTTAGCAGCCAGTTTTAAGAAACCTTATCACACCAGTGACTACAAATTTCTCCTACAGAGTTCTGTATTTTAGAGGGGGTTGTTGACTTTTCAGTTCTTTTTCTCTGTTCTGACCTTTTTTGATGGTTTTTCAGGCCTTAATAGAAGCCCTTTCCATTTTTCTTTCTCCCGAGCAAGATGTAGCACATATCGGACAAAAGCCCAAGAAAGCAGAACTCGGCTTTCTTGGTGACTCAGGCCTTTTATCTTAGTATGTGGGAAGCTGAGGAAAAAGGATTAGACGTTCACGGCCAGTCAGGGCTGTATAGTGACTGTCAAGCCAGCTGAGGTTACATAGTGAGACCGTCTCAAAAATAACAAAGTAGGGCTGGGGATAGCTCAGTGGCAGGGCTTTTGTGTAGGATGTGCAATTCCTAGCACTACATACATGTAAATAAATAAATACACACATAAGTAAATAAAATTTAAATTCTTATTTTTTAAAAAAAAGCCCTTAATCCCAACACTTAGTAGACAGAAGCAGGTGGGTCTCTTTGAGTTCGAGGCCAGCCTGCTCTACAGAGCAAGTTCCAGGGCAGCTAGGGCTGATACACAGAGAAACCCTGTCTCAAAAAGAAAGAGAGAGAGAGAGAAAAAACAAGGAGAATAGGAGTATATATATAACTCAGTGGGAAAGTACTTGGCGAGCAAGTACCTGAAGACTTGATTCAATACTCACCACCAAAACATGAAAAACAGACAGACAGAGACAGAGAGACAGAGAGACAGAGAGACAGAGAGACAGAGAGAGAGAGAGAGAGAGAGAGAGAGAGAGAGAGAGAGAGAGAGAGAGAGAGAANGAGAGAGAGAGAGAGAGAGAGAGAGAGAGAGAGAGAGAGGAAGAACAGAAATTATTTTCTTTCTAATGTTAAGAGACACATAGAGCTCTGCAAACTGTCCACCGGGAGTGGAAGAGGGAAGTGATTCAAGTTTTTTCCTTTCCTGTCTGCTTGAGTTGTGACATCAATTGCATATGCAGGAGCACAACAGCACACAGCAAGCATGCTGCGTTTTATGAACAAACTCAGCAAGCGTAAATAGCCAGGCTAAAACAGTATCCCTGCCATGTGAAATAAGCCATTTAAATGCACTTCTGATTATACATGTGGAAAACTGCACTTCTACACTAGGTACAGTAAAAATTAGGAATTTTTTTCACCTAGACATAGCTGTACAATCATGCAACAGACAACATGCAAATAATGTCCATATAATCAGTTCAAAATTGGGATATTTTCTCCTCATTTCTATCAAGAAAAGAAGTATTTGTGAAAATCAGTGTGATCTATCATACCTGAACTCACATAATGAGGAAATCAATTTGCTGACAATGCAGGACAACGTAGGAACATATCTATGAAGCCAGAAACACAGCACCTACTCTACAACACCCATTCTAAGTTAATATTGGTACTTTCCTTGCCATATTACTTCAATAAGTTAAGTATACAAGTTTTCTTGTTTTGTTTTGTTTCTTTGAGATGAGGTCTGGCTATGTAGCCTAGGCTGGCCTCAAATTCTTAATATTACGGACTTGGTCTCTGAAGTGCTGGGAATTAAGCATATGCAACCACACCCAGAAATAAGTTATACCACATTAAGTCACCCTACAGACTGAGATCAAGAAGTAAAAGATTTACAATTGTCAGAATGGTAGTAGTTTTAACTAAAATACTCTCTAGTCATGATTTACGAGCTATCTTCCTCACTCTTATTTTTACTTAAGTCCTAGGAAATATTTCCCTCGAATAATAAAACATTGATATCTAAGAAAAAAAGGGGCATAAGCAGGTGAACCTCTGTGAGTCCAAGGCCAGCCTGGTCTACAGAGTGAGTTCCAAACAGCCAGAGCTACACAGAGAAACCCTGTCTCAAAAAAAAAAAAAAAAAAAAAAAAAAAAAAAAAAAAAAAAAAAAAAAAAACCAAAGAAAAAGAAAAAAAGATATTCACTTACCCTTCAGGGAAAAAAAATAGTGTTTATCATTGGCTTGAGGCCACAAATCAAGATCTGCCACTGGTTTGAAATGTTTTCATTACATTAGCAAGATGAGGAGAGAAATCAATTGGAGAAGAAATGCAAGAATTCCTTGAGGAAAAATTAGAACAGCTTCTGGATTTAAAAAAGGTTACTCGGTGCCAACGATTTTTTTTTTTTTGAGACAGGCTTTCTCTGTGTAGTCCTGGCTGTCCTGGAACTAGATCTGTAGACCAGGCTGGCCTTGAACTCAGAGATCCACTGGCCCACGCCTCCTAAATGCTGGGACCAAAGGTGTTTGCCACCACACCCAGTTGCCAATATTACTTTTAGTTATTGCAAATTAAGGCACAATAATCAGAATTAAGAACTGAGGCTCAACGAAGAAACATAATGAGGGGAAGGCAAGACTTGCTCCCACACACAAACCATGCCTACATACTTTTGTGTCTTTTAAATCTGGGGTCATATTACCAATTAAACCTCAAACATTCACTATGTTTATCATTTCTATTTTTGTAGATTAACAATTGATTCCATATGACCATCCTTCATGAGCTCTTTTGTATTTTTACTTTATTCAAGGATAGAGCCCTGGGCCTTCGCTATGGGAGGACAACACTCTTATCACCTACTTCCTCAGCCCTTGTTCTTTTTTTTTCTCTTGAAATCTTGAAAGGCTGTTTGTTAGAAATAGAGACATTGATGTACAGCGTGATCTTCCCAGTATTTTTCTACTTGGACTATTCTCCCATTCCTACACTTTTCCTATCCACTTTTCCAGACCCAGCTCAAATGCTTGTTTCTATACATCCTTATTGGTTTCCTGGTTGTAATGTATGTTAGTGAGTTTTTAAGTGATTGTGTGTTTCTTTCCTACTTCATTGCGGGACACTCAAGTACAACAACAAAACCTTCATGTGATTACCATAGATGCAAGAAAGCTTGAAATTAACAAACTAAAAATCTCTGCTCAAAATAACCTTTCATTACGAGGGATGGTATAAACCACCCAAGTTGTTTATCCAGTTAGTGGGGCTGCTAGAACCCACACTCTTCATAGCTAAATTTGACTTAATTGAATGCGAACTCTTTTGAGTCCAAGAACTGTCTCAATCTGGCATCGCCTCATCCCTCACACCTCAGTATCAACTAATTCAATGTTCTTCACACGCTGTCTCAATACAAAGCCTTATTACTAAATAATGAGGCTATAATTAAAACAAAGTTCAGATCCTAGAAAAATATTGGCTTGTAAAACATGAGTGTTGCCAGAGTTTAAAATAACCTCGGTACCCCCAGCAAAAATTGTCAAAAGTAAGATGCAACCCAGCATGTGGTAGGTACTGAATTCACCCCCCCAACACTGAGAAGGGGAAGAGGAAGAGGGAAAAAGGGACAGAGGAAGAGCCTCGGAAAGGTGTCGCAGGGTGGGACAGGGGTGGCTGTAACTTTACTAGAAGCAGAGCACAAAGAACCAAACGAGGGGTGACGAGACTCTCTTTAGCTTACGCTCCCAGAGCGTGACAAGAAGCCAAATGCCCGTTTTCGAAAACATTTAGCCAGTGACGGTGGTCTTCAAAAGCTCAGTTTCTAAAGTAGAAAGGGATGCCACTAAGCAAAGATCCCAGTCCACAAGAATTCCAGTACGGGCAGACCTTCTAGGGTCCACAATTAACACAGGCCACAGACGATCAGAATACCCTCTCCAGGACAGCACAACAAAGTGACATAAATCAGGACCCAATCTCCCTTCTCTGTCCTGGTTGGGAGGGTAAAGCCTACGTGTGTGAGTTGTGAAGGAGTTTAGAGACTGCCCCAGCTTAGAGTGGTGACCTTCTCACCACTCTAGACAGTAGAACCACTAACAAAACGGCCCCTGCAATAAAGTCACCCACGGGAAGCCGCTGTGGGACTCACCTGGGTTTCCAGGGCTGGGGTTCGAGCTCCGGCACACCGCGGGGAAGCAGCGATCAAACCGCTCGCAGCCACCGCGCTCGCACACACAGAAGAAGAGTCTAGGCGCCAGCAGCGGCAGCTCCTCCCTCGACAGCTTTCCCAGCCCCAGCCTCCCAGCCAGCAGCCTTTGCCCCGCCCTCCTCCGAGGCCCCCACTTCCGGGTGATGCCGGAGCCCGGAAGCTGGACCGAATGGGGAAAATGGTCCACGTCACGTGAAACGGAGCGCGTGCCCTGAGCTCCGTGCGCCCCCTGCTGCCCGCACGTAGCCTCGCCTGAGATGGGTCAGGCGCTTGCAGTCCTCCTTGTCTCCCGACCCCAGTGCCTAGTGCAAACTCAACAAAAAGAGAAAAAAGTACGTGAAGAACAAAAAGAACTTGCCATAAACCTTCTATATAGTTCTTCCTTCCCAGTTCGCTGTATTCCCAGCGCTTGAAAGGGTGGCGAGTTGCAACCAGTCTGGGCTACAGAGTGAGTTCCTGACCAGACTAGTGTATAGAGTAAAATCCTGTCTCAAAAAAGATTTTTCTTTCCCTCCAGGCTGCAGACATTGCTCAGTATTTAAGAGCACTGACTTCCAGAGAAATAAAGGCAGCTCACAACCAGTTGTTACTCCAGTTCACGGGAATCTGATGCCCTCTTCTGGCCTTCTAGGGCACTGCCTATATCTGGTGCACAGATGTACAAGCAAGCAAAACACTCCTGTATACAGAAAAAAATAATCTACCCAAATGACAGATGACAGAAAGCTGCTGTAAACTGTTCTCCAACCCCACATACATGCTGTAGTGCCTACTGGCGCGAGCGCACGCAGACACGCTCAGAAACACACACGACTATCTTTTAAAAAAAAATTATACAATGGGGTTGGAGGTATGTAGACCACAGTGGCTGACAATTCCTTGAGTTTAATCCCCTACAGGTGAAAATGTTTACCACCAAACCTACTGACCTAAGAGTTCTATCCCTGATGGAGGGAGAGAACTCTCACAAGTTGTCCTCTCGTCTTCACACCTGGGCTTTATATAGTGCATACAGCACACCCACAAATAAATACATGCAATAAAATAAACTTTTTAAATAAAAAGGAGCTGGAGTGATGACTCGGTGGTTAAAAGCACATGTTGTTCTTGTAGAGGACCCAAATTCAGTTCCCAACATTGACACTGGGTAGTTCACAACCACCTGTAACTATAGCTCCACGGGACCCAACACCCTCTTCTGAACTCCAAGGCCACCACACCCAAATGTGCACATACCCACACACATATACACAGAGTTTTTTTGTTTTTTTTGTTTGGTTTTTTTTTTTTTTTTTTGGTTTTTCGAGACAGTGTTTCTCCGTGGCTTTGGAGCCTGTCCTGGAACTAGCTCTGTAGACCAGACTTGTCTCGAACTCACAGAGATCCGCCTGCCTCTGCCTCCCGAGTGCTGGGATTAAAGGCGTGCGCCACCATCGCCCGGCTCACAGAGTTTTTTAAATTAATTTTTTAAAGAAACTAAGGTGACTTAAGTGAGCTCCCAAATATCAACAAACTGAGTTATAGCTGAAGGATGATTGGTGTTAAACTCAAAGAAATTCACGAACAAAAAATATCACTACTCACATGGTTTATACCTTTGGCCATTTGATACACATCTGCCCCCTCAACACAATTGCTGTTCAACTATTAAATAAAACTCACTCAATGGTAGGAACCAGGAAACCAGTTGTAAAGAAGCAGGATAGCAAGTCAGCTAGCCCTCTAGTCAATCTAGATATTGGTTCTCTGTCACCTACCACATCACTCTAAAATGTCGTCTTTGTCTCCATCCTTTCTACTGCCCATGAATGCTCCAGCATATTAGCATTCCTTTCACGATTACTATATTGAGTGCTCTTTCATTAGACAATGTCTTAAGTTTCAGGTTTACTGGGAGTTATTAAGTACCTCCAAATTGCTTCCAGTATGACATTAATATATTCTTTTTTTTTTATTTTTTTGAGACAGGGTTTCTCTGTAGCTTTGGAGCCTGTCCTTGGAACTAGCTCTTGTAAACCAGGCTGATCTCGAACTCACAGAGATCCACCACCTGCCTCTGCCTTCCGAGTGCTGGGACTAAAGGCATGCACTACCACTGGGCTGACATTAATATAATCTTAACGAAGTCGCCTGGCTAAGGAAAGAACATCTGGGACTGGGAAAATAGCCTTGTGTTTAAGAATACTACTTCTCAGAACAGCACACAACAGCTTTAACTCCTGCTCCAGAGTATCCAATACTGTATCCTGGCCTCCGCTGGCACCTCCACACAGTGGCACATATAAAGAGCTCATCTTTTAACTTTAAAAAAGGTAACATCTGGGAGCTGGAAAAATGGCTTGAAGGTCAAGAGTGTTGAGTGTTCTCCCATAGGTCCTGAGTTCAATACCCAGAAACCACATGGTGGCTCACAACCATCTGTAATGAGGTCTGGTGCTCTGTTCTGGTATGCATGTAAACATACAGACAGAATACTGTATACATAAGTAAATCTTAATTTTTAAAAAGGGCAACATCTGTATTCTCAAAATGCAAATGTTTTGTACTTGATAAGCTTAATAAATTCAAATAACAAAAAAATACATGGCAATTCCATTTCAGAGGAAAATTAAAAACAGAATTTCATGACATTCACCTTAATCTCAAAGTACTTCATAGTCCCTCAAAGCCTTATAAAGGATTAGCAGTGCTTCTGAGGTAAATTGTCTCAATTCTTCAACCATAGAAATACATTACAGAGAAGTTAATTTAATGACCTTCCAACTCCAGGTAATAATAAAATTCCAAGTAAGAGGCTAAGAGGTAAAATGGACGCCATTTTCATGCAATGTAGAATCTGCCTGGCTGAGTGTAACAGGAAAGCACCAAGGTTAGAATGTTGTGGGGCAAAAATCAATGAACAACTCATTCATTTCTACTAGTGGTTATGTAGTATTAAAGGCACCCATCAAAGGAGGGCAAGATCAGTCAGTAGGCAGTGCACGTGCTGCCGAATCTGGCGACCTGAGTTTATTCCCCAGAACCTTCAGGTAAATGAAAGCCTGTTCCTGCAAGTTGTCCTGACTCTCACATGTACACTGTGGTGAATGTGGGCACAAATACACACAAATTAAGTAAATGTAAAACCTTACACGCAGCTGACAACCATCAGAACAAATCATAGTGACATTTACCTCACCATAAATGAATGCTAATTCTCAGGCTAAAACGTGTAGGATCTAACATGTTAAGGCATCCAAGTCTCTTATTTAATCACATTTCAGATTAATTTGTATTTGAATGGCTTAATGCTAGTTTGAACATTTCCACAGACTTCATAAAAATGTTCAAGTTTTTTGGTGGAGACAGGGTCTCAACTATGTAGGATCTGACTAGCCTGGAACTTGGAGTGATCCTCCTACCTCCCTGCCTTGAGTCCTGGGGTTGAAGGTATATGGCACCACACCAAGCTTAAAATTTATCAAATAGTATTAGTAGAGTTACAAATCTTGCCACGTACAAATCTTACAACCTTTTAGTAGGCAGAATGTGGAATTCCTAGCAGATATATTTATTGCTAAAGACAACTTCTATAACTCAGTTTTGGTTCTGAGAAGTCTCTAACCTTAACTAATACAAATAACTTAAATACACTTAATACAAATTCCTTGACAGGAATTCCATGTTTTCCTTACTCAAGCATTATAAATGTAACTACAGACTACGATTCTAACCAAAAGTAATGGAGTGATTCAGTTGACATTTTGTTTAGTTGACATCTTCCACAGCAAGTTCAGTGTCATATACTAAACTCAGGACAATTCCCCAAACCTAAATGTTACGTTAATATTGCTAGAAGTTCAGAAAACCAACAGGAGAGGCCAATGAGTCAAGTATCAAAATTTATCTCTTTAAAGCCATGATTAACAGATACTCTTATTTTTACGGCAACAGTAACTAGGAAGTAGGCGACAAATGCTCCCCACAGATTAAGGATTATGCTGAAAATCCACCAGCTAATTAAGGTGAATATGCTATAGGGGCTGAGGAGCTAGTCTTTAGCAAATCTAGCTCATATTTACAGGATCACTATTCACTTGGGTTTGGTGACAGTCTAAATTAAATTCTCCAAGCAGGAGAGGAAGGGAGTTAATGCCAACTCCAAATATAACCATGAGGTAAGAGGATACTAGGCATAACCTATCTGGACTAACCTCTTGACCCAGCTCTGTGGTTATTTGTTCGCTAGCTGTGATTTCAGCTTACTATAAAGTTGCCTTTCAGAGCATAGATTGCCCTCATACCACTTCAAAGAAAAAAGTTGTTTTAAGATGGTACAGCTGTTTGACTCAAATACAATGCTTAGATAAATGAAAAGTCATCACGCTTGGCTTCATTTACAAAGAAAGCAAAACATAAAATGAAGGTTTCAAAGGTACTTTATTTTTTCTTCAATATGCCATATTATAGGGAATACATGATTCTTTGACTTGGCATCACTTATTGATTGGTTTTGAAATAATTCCTTGATTATTGCACCAGCTGGCATGACTACTGATCTCTCCATTCCTTGGGGGTGACTCTGCCAACAGGTGACAGGTTCCATTCTATTCCAATTTGTGTTGCTGTCTGTAAAAATTAAAAGGCTGTCAGTTATACATATTTAAACCACAATCCACTTTCTCAATTTGGAAACTCTTCAAAATTACAAAGAATTCTGCTCCTTAGGTAAATAACAAACAGAAAGTCACCAGGGATATAGTGCTTTTCACAGAAGTCAAAACTAATTGCTGTACTAATTCTTCAGATCAGGTTGCTTAACTCAACGTTCAGAGTTGAAGGAAATGTTCTAAACCTACACTGTCCAGTACAGGAATTGCTGGCCACATCTGGCTGTTAAATACTTGGAATGTGACTAGAAGACTGAGAAAATGAATTTTGAAGCTGTTCTTAATTCAAAATTATATTTTACATTTTCTTCCCCTCCAAAATTTTGCCTGTCCACCACAACTACCTAAGAGAACTCATTTTATTTTAATATCTGACCTCACGGCTGAGGTATAGATCATTAAAGGTGCATGAATATGCTTAGAAACACAAGACCCTGGGTTCAATCCCCAGCACCAAAATTAATAGTTATCTTTACTTTCAGGCAAGGATTGGGTTGTCCCTTTTGTTTTATTGAGAAACAGTTCCATGTAGATCAGGGTGGCCTCAGACTTGATATGTAGCTGAAGATGACCCTGGACTCTTGATCCTCCTGCATCCCTAGTATTGAAATTATAGACGTGTGCCACTTCACTAAGAAATCTGTATCACTTACTCCCAAAATATATTTATTAAAATTTCAGAATTACACTTTTGAAGATCGAGCAACTAGAAAATAAGTTAAGCAACAGATGTAGAGCTCGACAGTATGGAAATCAAGTTATACTTCATCTATCAAAAAAATTGTTCTCAGGTTTTGGGTTTTGATTTTGTTGTTTTTTGGGTGTTTTTGTTTTTGTTTTTTTTTTTTTTTTTTTTTGAGACAAAGTCAACTATGTAGTGTCTAAGCTTGCCTCAAACTTCTTATAGTTCTAGCTGGTCTTATTCTTCCAATCTACTTGCCTCGGCATCCAAAGTGCAGGGATTGCAGGTATGTACCACCACACTTGGCTTGTGCCTCAGTTCTGATTACAGAATTTTAGAAGAAAATCTGATCACTTAAGTATGTCCAGGAAGATGACTCAAAATATGAAAATCCAGAAAATATACAATAAAAGTCTGACCCATACACCTACAGATGTTTTAATCTAACAAATTAATAAAGACACTATGCTAATGGTTTTTGGGTTTTATTTGTTTGGTTTGTTTTTCTGGTGCTGTGAACTGAACCCAGGGCCCAGTCCATGTTAAGCATGTGCTTTACAACCTAAGACAGAAATCTACTAGCTAATGGCTATCATATGGAAATATGATAGGTCAGAATTAATGTGTTGCAATAATTATAAAGGGAAGCCTATTTAACTCAACATTAAATTTTTAACTTTTTTAGAGATAAGGTCTCACTACATACAATATATAGCCCAGGCTGATCACACACTTGCAATCCTCTTGTCTAAGTCTCTCATGGGCTGGATTACAGGCATATGCCACCATGCTTGGGATCCACAAATAAGATCCTTCTAACAGCTGCACAATCTAGAAAAGGGCTGCCTTGTGCTCCAACAAGCAACTTGTTACTGGAAACATTAAGAAGATGGATGAATGCTAAATGCAAATAAAGACAATGGGTGGATGATCAGATAGTCTTTCAAATCGTTCGTTCACTAGAAATTTAACATAGAATACATAGACTAGATGAGAATAAACACATTTAAATGAAGAACCACTGAGTCTGAGAGTATAGCTCAATGGCAGAGCACTTGCCTAACATGTATGAGACCAGGAGTCAATACCTAGCACTGCAAAAAAAAAAAAATAATTAACTGAAGTACTTACATATGTCCATGCAGAAATACAGAAGAGGCCTCCAGCCGCTAATATAGCATTTCCATATTTGTCGTGGAAATTAGGTGTCCGCTTCTGATGGCTGTGTCTTGCCACCACTTGCTGAATGCTTCGAACTTAAAAAAAGAACACAGAAATATATGTGTCAATTATTAAAACAGAAGGAACACAACTGCCAAACAGGAGAGCAAAGGTAGTAAACTCTACATACTACCATGAAACTCAACTAAATGTTAACCACATTACACACAGGAACAAGTGGCCTGGAGGTGGTGGTGCACACCTTAAATCCCAGTACTCCAGAAGCAAAGGCAGGCAGATCTCTGTGGGTCTGAGGCCAGCCTGGTCTACAGACAGTTCTGGAACAGCCAGGGCTACACAGGGAAATCCTATCTCAAAAACAAAAAACAAAACAAGAACAGGTAAGCACCTTCTCAAATGCTCTGAAAATAAGATAAACTGCTAGGTCCCGGGGCTCACACCTGTAATCTCAGCACTTGGGAAATGGACAGGAGGATTGCCATGAGTTTAATAGCAAAGCGGGCTACACAGTGAATTCTAGGCTAGACTGAGCTACACAGAGATGCTCTCTCTCTCTATGTGTGTGTGTGTGTGTGTGTGTGAGAGAGAGAGAGAGAGAGAGAGAGAGAGAGAGAGAGAGAGAGAGAAAGAGAGAGAGAGAGAATAAAATAAACTGACACAGAGACAGAAGCAGGATTAAACAAACATAACAGAGGCAGGCAGATCTCTGTGAGTTCAAGTCCAGTCTGATCTATATAGTAAGCTATACAGTAACACCCTGTCTCAGGAAATGGTTGGAGGAAAAGAAAAATTGGAGGTGTGTATCAGTAATGGTTTATTGGATACCATTCACTAATTTGAATACCTATGACTTCAATTTTCACTAAAATTTACCCAACATCGCTCAATAATTTAAAATATACAAGGAAAAATGAACCAAAAATTATCAGATTTATAGAAACCCAATGTTTATTGCCTTAATATTATAACAAAATAACTCCAAACTATAGTAAGCTAAATTTTAAAATAGTTAGTAGTAAGGCTCAATTATATTAGAGTATATAAGCAGGCAAGCATATTTGCGATCCCAGCACTTGGAAGGTTGAGGCAGAATCACAAGTGAGCCTAGAATGCATGAGACCCTGTCTCAAAAAAATAGTGTACAGGGAGGGGGGCTAGAAAGATGGTTTGGTGGTTAAGAACACTGGCTGCTCTTCTAGAGAACCTGGGTTCAATTCCCAGCACCCACATGGCAGCTCACAACTATCTGTAACTCCAGTTCCAGGGGATCTGACATCTTCACACAAATGTACAGGAAGGCAAAAACACCAATGCACATAAAATAAAAATGATTTTAAAAATAGAATATATAAAAATGTATAAGATAGAGACTTTATCCTTAGGCAGTTTCTAGCCTAGAAGTGAATATTATATATGAAGACAAAAATCATTGTAGTACAAGAAAGTAGAATTAACTGAGTACCTGTTTATATAGATGTAGAAATGTGGAATTAAAATTGACAGATCTACTGTGCTAGAAAGCCAATCGAGTTTTGATGAAGAATAAGGTATACAGGCAAGTTAATAAGAAATAAAACTGGAAAGAAGTGGTAAGTACCAAGAAAAACTATCAGTTTTGGTTTTTTCCTTTCCAACCTAGGTATCATGCCCTTATTGTTTTAAGGTGCTTGCAGCTACAGTGGGAAAAGAGCAATGCTGGTTTGCGATGTGGTGGTTCACACCTGTACTCTCAGCCCTTGGAAGGCTTAGGGAGAACTGCCCTCAATTTTAGTGCCAGATTAATGCTAGACCATTTCAAAAATAAAAGCAAAACAAAAATGCTGTCCACTAACACTTGAAATGTAATAGTTTCAGGCTGAGGGTATAGTTCATTTGCAGAGCTTTGGGTTAAAACCCCATCACCTCCCAAAAATAAAATAATAATAGTCTCTATGGGGTATAATCATGATAATTTCTTAACCATTATATAGTAGTTCTTTAGCTGTTTTACTTAGCTTTCATTTTAGCCAGTCACACCCAGAAAAATGTAGCTCAGTTGGTGTGGTGCTTGCCACATTTCCTGGACTTGGTCCCTACGCTGCTGCAGAAACACGAGCATGCGTGCACACGAACATCTGCACATGCACATATGCATGCACGCGTGTGCACACTCGCACTTAAGTTTCTGAAGGTGCTAAGTACCTGTTATCCCCAGCACATGGGAAGTAGAGGCAGAAGGATCAGAAGTTGAAAATTATCTTTGGCTCCATATTAAGTTGGAGGCTAGCCTAGTCTACTTAAGACCCTCCCTCAGAAAACAGCCACATCCAGACTAAGCAAATTCATAAACATGTCTTAATGTATTGTGCTCCTAGAACACTTAGAGGTGAGTATAGGAATTCCACATTGAGAAACAACCCTTTAAGATCACCTTTTCCCACGGGATAAAAAAATCCCTAAATCACTTAAAGATCAAATAAATTGAGATTACCAAACCACTGTTGTTTTCAACACTCTGATTTACCTCTATACAAAAAGAGGGGCTGTTTACTGATCAGATATTGGTTAACGAACTTATGAAATGTGTATTATTTACTAATCTCTCTTTTGCAAAAACAAGAAAGCAAGTTCAAAATGTTAAATGATTTGCCCTAAATGAAAGAAATAATAAACACAGTTACTGGCTTACAAAACATCAGTTGGGCTTCTATTTTTCTCAACTATTCCTAAAGTACTTCAGTGTTTAGAACACAATTTCTTACACTACTATCTCTGTAAAATAAAAACATGGTTAGAGAAGCAAGCTAAAGATAGTTGTGTAAGGTCACCTCTATTCACATTACTGAAGGTCACCTTCAAAGGAAAGCAAGTATGAAAATGATTTTTCCCTCCAATCCAGTGTGTTCTTCATATATAATACTAGTCTCAAGTTTCCACGTACTTGCCTAACTTTCAAACAGGAAAAATTGACCACAGTTGTTTTCGCAATAGTTAATAGTCCGTTGATAACCTACAGATGACTAAAGCTGTCAGGCTACCACTTAGGGTTTCCCCTTGCTATGAATCCAGGTGAGGTAGATTTAGCTTCCTACCACCGTTACAGTGTAAGATCAGTTCATCTATTTGGGGTAGCGAATAAATACACTCCCAAAGCTAAAATTTAGAACATCACTTAAGGAGAGCCAGGTGTCCGTCAAGCGTTCTTCCTGGAAATCATAGGTCCCTGAAGGATTGAGAATGCAGAACTAGGCTAGGAACACAACGAGGTGATAAAGCCACTGTCTCGGCTATCTTTCCAGTGAGTGGCTATCTTTCCCGGGACCTGAGACAATGCAGGGCACTGTGCACCTAGAATTAAAAGTGCAGGATGCTGGGGAGGAAAGGTGCACGAGAGAACGAGGACAGACGGATCCGCGGCTGCTGTAAGGATTCGCCCACACTTACCTTGGAGACGGCTTAGTGCGTTTTTGGCTAAGGGCAACATCGCGGAAAAGATGGAACTGCGGTGACGACCGGTGCTGCCTCTGTGCAGATTCGACTCAGCTACCCTTGCAAAGAGCCCTGAAAAACAAAATGGCTTCCAGTGGGGATTCCGTACGGTATTTGGTGAGATCTCGCGAGATTTGGGGTTGGCCTATGGAAATAGTGATCCTGTTTCCTGCACAGAAAAACAAAGGCCTTTGGGAAATGTAGTTTCAAGCTTCGTAAGAGCCCTATTTACTCAACAGTGAGGAAACTCTGGGACTCTGCAAAAGAGAGCTGAGACACCAACCTTAAGTCACCAGCTTCAAGATGGTGCTGAAACTCCAGAGGTTTGTGTTAGCTGTCTCACTTCAAACTATTCTCACTTCAAATTTTTCATTTTCTGTCTTCTATTACCTATACTAATTGGTTTAACTTTTAATTATTTTTGTAATTTTGGGGAGGAATGGTTGAGACAGGGTCACTCTATGTAGTGCTGTCTGGCCTATGTAGTTGAGGCTATCCTCTGCCTCCCAAATGCTGGGATTAAAGGTGTGCACCACCATGCTCAGTTTAATTTTTAATCTTGTAATAAATCCAAATTTAGAGAAAGCCTGCAAAAAAAAAGTTTTGTTTTGTTTTTGTCAAAAAGAAGGAGGAGGGGAAGAAGAAGGAGAAGAATTTTAAAGGCCCGAGTGTGGTAAAGCACTCGGGGAAACAGGGCAGGTGGGTGGGTCTCTGTGAGTTCAAGGCCAACCTGGTCTACAGAATAAGTTCCAGGGCAGCCAGGGTTTAGAGAGAAACCCTGTTTCTAAAAGGTATTTTTAAAAAAAAATAGCCAAGCGGTGGTGGCGCACGCCTTTAATCCCAGCACTCTGGGGTCAGAGGGAGGCGGATCTCTGTGAGTTTGAGGCCAGCCTGGTCTACAAGAGCTAGTTCCAGGACAGGCTTCAAAGCTACAGAGAAACCCTGTCTCAATAACCAAAAAAAATAAAACAAAACAAAACATTCCTGGGGTGGCTATAGAGTGCATATCTAGTATTTGGGAGCCCTACATTCCAGGCCCTGCACCCAAAACCAGTGACATCCTTAAAGCCAGATGTGGTGGCGTAATCTATAATCCCAACACTCGGGATGGTGCATCAGAAGAATTCCAAATTCAACTCCAGTGGCCCCAACACATTTTTCTGGACTTCAAGGGTATCTGTACTCATATGGATGGATACAGACATACACATAATTAATTTTTAAATGCTTTTAAAACAGAGATAGTACACAGTTTACTGTAATCACAACACTTGGTAGACAGAAGAGAGGGTAGCCTACAAGTCCAAGGGCAGCTTGGGCTACATAGTGAGGTCTAAGTCAGCCAGAGCTAGATAGAAAGACCCTGTCTCTAAAAGAAAACAAGAGCCAGGCAGGGGTGGCATACACCTTTGTTCCCAGCTCTGGGGAGGCAGAGGCAGGTGGATCTGTAAGTCTGAGGCCAGCCTGGTCTACAGAGTGAGTTCCAGGACAACCAGGGCTGTTATACAGAGAAACCTTGTCTCCAAAAAAAAAAAAAAAAACACAAAACAACTATTGTTTTTCAAACTTTCTTTTTTTTTTCTCCAAAGAGGTAAAATTTTAAAAGGAGAGTTTGGCAAAAAGAAAGTGAGTAACTTATAAAGAATGCATTGTGACTAACAGTCCTGGTTTGTTTGTATGTTTGGTTTAGTTTGGTTTGGTTTGGTTTTCGAGACAGGGTTTCTCTGTAGCTTTGGTTCCTGTCCTGGAACTAGCTCTTACAGACCAGGCTGGCCTCGAACTAACAGAGATCCACTTGCCTCTGCCTCCCGAGTGCTAGGATTAAAGGCATACACCACCACTGCCTGGTGACCATCTTGTTCAGAATCAAATTTTGATTCATTATGTTTTGTATCCATTGGTGATTCTGTACCATATTGTGTTCATATGGTCATATACCTGAAGTAATCTAAGTCAGCATACAACAAAAATACTTGAATGCCCATGCTTATTTTAGTATGCTTGTTTGCTTATGTCTTTGTTTCTTTCTTTGAGACAGGATCTCATGCTGTAGCCCAGGCTGGTCTGGAATTTACTATGGAACCAAGGCTGGTCTCAATCTCATGGCAATATGCCTGCTTCAGCTTCCCAAGATCTAGGATTATAGATGTGAGATGCCACCCTTTAAATTTTCTTTTAAATTTTGGAGATAAGCTCTCATTAAGGTTTCCCACATTAGCTGATAACTCACTCTGTAGTCCAGACCGGCTTTGAAATTACATTCCTTCTGCTTCAACCCCTAGAGTAGCTCGAATTAAGCTGCCCCTCAAGGCTAGGTTTAATTTTTTTAATATTTATTTATTTATTTATTATGTATACAATATTCTGTCTGCGTGTATGCCTGCAGGCCAGAAGAGGGCACCAGACTTCATTACAGATGGTTGTGAGCCACCATGTGGTTGCCGGGAATTGAATTTAGGATCTTTGGAAGAGCAGGCAATGCTCTTAACCGCTGAGCCATCTCTCCAGCCCCCAGGTTTAATTTTTGATACACTATTTTCACATATTTTTCCTCTTCTTTGAGACTGGGACTCACCATGTAACCCAAGTTGGCATCAAACTTGTGATTCTCCTGCTTCTACATGTCAACTGCTGGGATTACATGTATATGCCACCACATGTGGGTATTGTATTGTCTGTCTCTTCTCTCTGTTTTAATGAGACAAGGTTTCTTGTAGCTCAGGGTGGAACTCCCTACATAGCTCAGGCTGATATTGAACTCCTGAACCTCCTGCCTCTATCTCTTGAGTGCTTGGCTTAAAGGTATGCACCAACACGGTCATCTTATTTCCTATCTCTTTATGTTGAGACCAGTTACTTTCCTTTCAACACACATCTCCTTAACTCTCCAAATAATCTGTGGGGGGGTTGCTTTCCAATAGGACCTGAAAGAGTAATCATATAATATGTTCCACACACTCAAAATAAATGCAACTTGAACTTGAGAGATAGCTCTGTGGTAAAATGCTTTCCCAGCTTTACTGGGGTCCTGTACTCAATCCCCTGCACTGCAAATAAGTAAATCCAAATTATAAGTAGATTGCTTTTATTTTGCTGTTATTTGTGATTTTTCTTCTTGAGGGCTTTATCATTGTCAAGTGAATCACCTCAGTTTTATAATTCTTTATAATACAGTAAACAGAACTGGACCAAGAAACCAAGCTGCTTCCTCAGCTGGAAAGCATTATCGTTAATTTTAGATAAGAGTAGTGGATGTTTGATGCAAACTTGCTGAGACTATTAAAGATCTTTAAACAGAGGGACATGTTTCTTCACAATCTTACTTTTGCTCCCACCAACAAAACAAACCAAATAGTAAAAGGCATGTGTTTTCTGCAATGCCCTCTTGGTCCTCTAAGTTTTTAGTGAAGAGTTTAAAAATGCCATTAATAAATTTGAAACCCGGCCGGGCGGTGGTGGCACATGCCTTTAATCCCAGCACTCGGGAGGCAGAGGCAGGCAGATATCTGTGAGTTCGAGGCCAGCCTGGTCTACAAGAGCTAGTTCCAGGACAGGCTCCAAAACCACAGAGAAACCTTGTCTCGAAAAACCAAATAAATAAATAAATAAATAAATAAATTTATTTGAAACCCTTCTTTAGGGGCCATGACAATTGTCTTGTGTTATTACAAACAGTATATGTGCTGCCAAAAAGCCTCCCCCCCAAAAAAAAACCCTACATTTTTTAAAATTTTATTTGCATGCATGCATGCGTGTGTTGCGGGGGGGGGGGGGACACATATACTATGGTGCGTATGTGGAGGATGAAGGACAGTTTGCAAGAGTTGATTCTCTCTACCATGTCGGCCCTGGGGATTGAATTCAGATTGGGTTTGGCAACAAGTGTCTTTACCAGCTGTGCTGAGCTATCATAGCAGTCCACACTTTTCATAGGTCTAGGTATGTAGCCCAGGCTGGCCTCAAACTTGTAGTATCTAGCCTCAGCTTCCCAGTGCCGAGATTACAGTTTTTTCTTATTTCATGTGAGGGGGTACCGATAGATTTTTCTGTCCCCTGATAATAAGTTTCTCCACCAATTTATTAAGTCAGATCAAGCTGAATTTGAAAAAGTAGAACAGGATTATTTGAGCAAAGCAAATTCAGGGTGGGTTCGCTAGTCCCAGAGATAAGGCTGGAGAAGCCACACATCTGAAATAAAGCAGGGAGTTTATATAGCCTGCAGGCCAGGAGTGGTGACTGGTCTGCCACAAACTGGTTTTGTGCCCAAGTATGGTCAAAAGCTGAATGCTTAGGCGAGGGTTTGCAGAGAGAGAGAGAGAGAGAGAGAGAGAGAGAGAGAGAGAGAGAGAGAGAGAGAGAGAGAGAGAG